>NW_022589721.1:1759093-1963902 GCF_004348235.1 Phoca vitulina | reverse complement strand
ATTTTTGGCATATATATATAAGTTGTTCTCTCTTTAAAATTTTGAGATAGTTTCTTCTAACAGATCAAAATATACTCTAAATCTCTAGTGTATGGTTTTTTTCTACTCCCCTGCCTGATCACATTCTCTCCCTTTTTTCTTTCTTTTTTTTTTTTTAATCCTCTTCTTTCTTTTTTCAAACAACTTATCAAATCCTTTTTTAAAAATTTTTATAATTTCCATCTTTACAGTCATATTCCATCCCTTCATCATATCAACCCTTATTTTTGTACATATATAAGTTTTTCTTTCTTTAAAATTTTGGGAGGGACTTTCTTTTAACAGACCAAAATACACCCAAAATCTAGTGTGTGGCACTGATCTATAATCCAGCCTGATCATATTTGATCACATTCTGTTTTTGTTTTGTTTTGTTTTGTTCTGCTTTTGTTTGTTTTTATCTTTATCTTTTTCTTTTTTCTTTTTTTCTTTCATTTTCTTTTTTCTCTCTTTCCCTTTCTTTTCCCACTGCTTCAGGTCTTTTCTGATTTGTTTAGAGTATATTTTCTGGGGACGTTGTTACCCTGTTAGCATTTTGTTCTCTCATTAATCTATTCTCCTCTGCACAAAATGACAAGACGGAAAAAATCACCTCAACAAAAAGAACAAGAGGTAGTACCGACTGCCAGGGACCTACTCAATACGGACATTAGTACGATGTCAGATCTAGAGTTCAGAATCATCACTTTAAAGATACTAGCTGGGCTTGAAAAAAACATGGAAGTTATTAGAGAAACCCTTTCTGGAGAAGTAAAAGAACTAAAATCTAACCAAGTAGAAATCAAAAAGGCTATCAATGAGGTGCAATCAAATATGGGGGCGCTAACTGCTAGGATAAATGAGGCAGAAGAAAGAATCAGTGAGATAGAAGACCAAATGATGGAAAATAAAGAAGCTGAGAAAAAGAGAGATAAACAACTACTGGATCACGAGGGCAGAATTCGAGAGATAAACGATACCATAAGACGAAACAACATTAGAATAATTGGGATCCCAGAAGAAGAAGAAAGAGAGAGAGGGGCAGAAGGTATAATGGAGCAAATTATAGCAGAGAACTTCCCTAATTTGGGGAAGGAAACAGGCATCAAAATCCAGGAAGCACAGAGAACCCCTCTCAAAATCAATAAAAATAGGTCAACACCCCGACATCTAATAGTAAAACTTACGAGTCTCAGAGACAAAGAGAAAATCCTGAAAGCAGCTCGGGAGAAGAGATATGTAACCTACAATGGTAGAAACATTAGATTGGCAACAGACTTATCCACAGAGACCTGGCAGGCCAGAAAGGACTGGCAGGACATATTCAGAGCACTAAATGAGAAAAATATGCAGCCAAGAATACTATATCCAGCTAGGCTGTCATTGAAAATTGAAGGAGAGATAAAAAGCTTCCAGGACAAACAAAAACTAAAGGAATTTGCAAACACGAAACCAGCCCTACAACAAATATTGAAAGGGGTCCTCTAAGCAAAGAGAGAGCCTAAAAGCAACATAGACCAGAAAGGAACACAAACAATATACAGTAACAGTCACTTTACAGGCAATACAATGGCACTGAATTCCTATCTTTCAATAGTTACCCTGAATGTAAATGGGCTAAATGCCCCAATCAAAAGACACAGGCTATCAGATTGGATTAAAAAACAAGACCCATTGATATGCTGTCTGCAAGAGACTCATTTTCGACCCAAAGACACCCCCAGATTGAAAGTGAGGGGGTGGAAAACCATTTACCATGCTAATGGACACCAAAAGAAAGCTGGGGTGGCAATCCTTATATCAGACAAATTAGATTTTAAACCAAGGACTGTAATAAGAGATGAGGAAGGACACTCTATCATACTTAAAGGGTCTATCCAACAAGAAGATCTAACAATTGTAAATATCTATGCCCCTAACATGGGAGAAGCCAATTATATAAGGCAATTAATAACAAAAGCAAAGAAACACATCGACAACAATACAATAATAGTGGGGGACTTTAACACCCCCCTCACTGAAATGGACAGATCGTCTAAGCAAAAGATCAACAAGGAAATAAAGACTTTAAATGACACACTGGACCAAATGGACTTCACAGACATATTCAGAACATTCCATCCCAAAGCAACGGAATACACATTCTTCTCTAGTGCCCATGGAACATTCTCCAGAATAGATCACATCCTAGGTCATAAATCAGGTCTCAACCGGTACCAGAAGATTGGGATCATCCCCTGCCTATTTTCAGACCACAATGCTTTGAAACTAGAACTCAATCACAAGAGGAAAGTCGGAAAGAACTCCAATACATGGAGGCTAAAAAGCATCCTACTGAAGAATGAATGGGTCAACCAGGAAATTAAAGAAGAATTAAAAAAATTCATGGAAACCAATGAAAATGAAAACACAACTATTCAAAATCTTTGGGATACAGCAAAGGCAGTCCTAAGAGGAAAGTATATAGCAATACAAGCCTTTCTCAAGAAACAAGAAAGGTCTCAAGTACACAACCTAACCCTACACCTAAAGGAGCTGGAGAAAGAACAGCAAATAAAGCCTAAACCCAGCAGGAGAAGAGAAATAATAAAGATCAGAGCAGAAATCAATGAAATAGAAACCAAAAGAACAGTAGAACAGATCAACGAAACTAGAAGCTGGTTCTTTGAAAGAATTAACAAGATTGATAAGCCCCTGGCCAGACTTATCAAAAAGAAAAGAGAAAGGACCCAAATCAACAAAATCATGAATGAAAGAGGAGAAATCACAACCAACACCAAAGAAATACAAACAATTATAAGAACATATTATGAGCAACTCTATGCCAGCAAATTAGATAACCTGGAAGTAATGGATGCATTCCTAGAGATGTATCAACTACCAAAACTGAACCAGGAAGAAATAGAAAACCTGAACAGACCTATAACCACTACGGAAATAGAAGCAGTCATCAAAAATCTCCCAAAACACAAAAGCCCAGGGCCAGATGGCTTCCCAGGGGAATTCTACCAAACATTTCAAGAAGAATTAATACCTATCCTTCTGAAACTGTTCCAAAAAATAGAAATGGAAGGAAAACTTCCAAACTCATTTTATGAGGCCAGCATTACCTTGATCCCAAAACCAGACAAAGACCCCATCAAAAAGGAGAATTACAGACCAATATCCCTGATGAACATGGATGCAAAAATTCTCACCAAAATACTAGCCAATAGGATCCAACAGTACATTAAAAGGATTATTCACCACGACCAAGTCGGATTTATCCCTGGGCTGCAAGGTTGGTTCAACATCCGCAAATCAATCAACGTGATACAATACATTAACAAAAGAAAGAACAAGAATCATATGATCCTCTCAATAGATGCAGAAAAAGCATTTGACAAAGTACAGCATCCTTTCTTGATCAAAACTCTTCAGAGTATAGGCATAGAGGGTACATACTTCAATATCATAAAAGCCATCTATGAAAAACCTACAGCGAATATCATTCTCAATGGGGAAAAACTGAGAGCTTTCCCCCTAAGGTCAGGAACGCGGCAGGGATGTCCACTATCACCACTGCTATTCAACATAGTATTGGAAGTCCTAGCCACAGCAATCAGACAACAAAAAGAAATCAAAGGCATCCAAATTGGCAAAGAAGAAGTCAAACTCTCACTCTTTGCAGATGATATGATACTTTATGTGGAAAATCCCAAAGACTCCACCCCAAAACTGCTAGAACTCATACAGGAATTCAGTCAAGTGGCAGGATATAAAATCAATGCACAGAAGTCAGTGGCATTCCTATACACCAACAACAAGTCAGAAGAAAGAGAAATTAAGGAGTCGATCCCATTTACAATTGCACCCAAAACCATAAGATACCTAGGAATAAATCTAACCAAAGAGGCAAAGGATCTGTACTCAGAAAACTATAAAATACTCATGAAAGAAATTGAGGAAGACACAAAGAAATGGAAAAATGTTCCATGCTCATGGATTGGAAGAACAAATATTGTGAAGATGTCAATCCTACCTAGAGCAATCTACACATTCAATGCAATCCCCATCAAAATACCATCTACTTTCTTCAAAGAAATGGAACAAATAATCCTAAAATTTGTATGGAACCAGAAAAGACCCCGCATAGCCAGAGGAATGTTGAAAAAGAAAAGCAAAGCTGGCGGCATCACAATTCCAGACTTCCAGCTCTACTACAAAGCTGTCATCATCAAGACAGTATGGTACTGGCACAAAAACAGACACATAGATCAATGGAACAGAATAGAGAGCCCAGAAATGGACCCTCAACTCTATGGTCAACTAATCTTTGACAAAGCAGGAAAGAATGTCCAATGGAAAAAAGACAGTCTCTTCAACAAATGGTGTTGGGAAAATTGGACAGCCACATGCAGAAGAATGAAACTGGACCATTTCCTTACACCACACACAAAAATAGACTCCAAATGGTTGAAAGACCTCAATGTGAGACAGGAGTCCATCAAAATCCTAAAGGAGAACACAGGCAGCAACCTCTTCGACCTCAGCCGCAGCAACTTCTTCCTAGAAACATCGCCAAAGGCAAGGGAAGCAAGGGCAAAAATGAACTATTGGGACTTCATCAGATAAAAAGCTTTTGCACGGCAAAAGAAACAGTCAACAAAACCAAAAGACAACCGACAGAATGGGAGGAAATATTTGCAAAGGACATATCAGATAAAGCACTAGTATCCAAAATCTATAAAGAACTTATCAAACTCAACACCCAAAGAACAAAGAATCCAATCAAGAAATGGGCAGAAGACATGAACAGACATTTTTCCAAAGAAGACATCCAAATGGCCAACAGACACATGAAAAAGTGTTCAATATCGCTCGGCATCAGGGAAATCCAAATTAAAACCTCAATGAGATACCACCTCACACCAGTCAGAATGGCTAAAATTAACAAGTCAGGAAATGACAGATGTTGGCGGGGATGCGGAGAAAGGGGAACCCTCCTACACTGTTGGTGGGAATGCAAGCTGGTGCAGCCACTCTGGAAAACAGTATGGAGGTTCCTCAAAAAGTTGAAAATAGAGCTACCATACTACCCAGCAATTGCACTACTGGGTATTTACCCCAAAGATACAAAAGTAGGGACCCAAAAGGCTACGTGCACCCCGATGTTTATAGCAGCAATGTCCACAATAGCCAAACTGTGGAAAGAGCCAAGATGTCCATCAACAGATGAATGGATAAAGAAGATGTGGTATATATATACAATGGAATATTATGCAGCCATCAAAAAGAATAAGATCTTGCCATTTGCAACGACGTGGATGGAACTGGAGGGTATTATGCTGAGCGAAATAAGTCAAACAGAGAAAGACATGTATCATATGACCTCACCGATATGAGGAATTCTTAATCTCAGGAAACAAACTGAGGGTTGCTGGAGTGGGGGGTGGGGTGGGAGGGATGGGGTGACTGGGTGATGGACACTGGGGAGGGTATGTGTTCTGGTAAGCGCTGTGAATTGTGCAAGACTGTTGAATCTCAGATCTGTACCTCTGAAACAAATAATGCAATATATGTTAAGAAAGAAAAAAAGAAGAAGAAGAATGTAGCAGGAGGGGAAGAATGAAGGGGGGGAAATCGGAGGGGGAGAAGAACCATGAGAGACGATGGACTCTGAAAAACAAACTGAGGGTTCTAGAGGGGAGGGGGTTGGGAGGATGGGTTAGCCTGGTGATGGGTATTGAGGAGGGCACGTTCTGCATGGAGCACTGGGTGTTATGCACAAACAATGAATCATGGAACACTATATCTAAAACTAATGATGTAATGTATGGGGATTAACATAACAATAAAAAAATTAAAATAAATAAATAAATAAATAAATTACACCCTAAAAAAAAAAAAAAAATTTATTTTAAAAGCAAAAAGACTCAAGGAATAGAATATATATATTGTATCAAAATACCAGGCAAGCAGGATTTATAAACAAAGGAGATTTAGGGGATTTATAAGTCTTACATATCCTTCTTCCTTGGTGCATATACAGCTTATTCTTTGTTTGGAAAGGGCACAGAAAAATTTAATGTATCTTGCTAACTAGCAGGAGACCATCGTCATGGTTTGCTAATCTGAAGGCTGAGCCAAAGGCAGATGCTTAACTGACTGAGCCACCCCGACGCCCCTTGGTGAGCATTTTACGAGTTAATATATATAAAGTTCTCAGAATAGGACTGGTCTAGAATGTGGACTGTGAAGCTAGACTGGGTTTACATCCCAGCTCTACCACCTATGAGCTATGTGGCCCTGGGCAAGTTCCCTAACTTACCAGTGCCTGGGACTCCTCAACTGTACAATGAATGTGGCAAGAACAGTACCTACACCTCAGAGTTTTTATGAGGATTGAATGCATTATATCTGTAAAACGCTTAACAGTGTCTGGCAAATAAGAAGCTTCTCCCCATTCTCTCTCTTTTCCTGGGACTCCAGCTACATGTGTTAAACCTAATCACCATGTCCCATTTGACTTTTACTCTCTTTTCTGTGTTTTCCATCCCATTTTGTTCTCAAGTTTGAATATTTTCTTCTAACTCTTCTTCCAGTTCATCGTATCAAAAATAAATCAGATACGTGCATGTACTTTATTGTTCTAAATGAAGAATTTTGTGCACTCAGAAAATAAAAGTAAGTATGTGAAAAATACTCTGTGCATAGCATATACTTGACAAATGTTAGCTCTGACGATTAACCCCTATGTAACATTAGAGGAAACCAAAATCTGGGGAGAGCAAATCACTTTTCAAGGTTGCACAGCTAGTGGCTGATGCAGCTGGGATTTAAGCTCAGAGTCCATAGCCTTAATTACTTTAATTATCACGCCACGGCTGCTACTGCCGGAAAAGAACTACCTTGATCTTGAGGGTGGATACTGCCTTTGTTATCGAGCATATGTGTATGTGTGTGTGTATTTTAAGGGCTTTGTCAGACTGGGGTTCATTTCAACCTAATCCACCCTACCTATATCATGCTCAATTGTGCTCAAAATACCTACCTCCCAAATAGAAAGCCTAATTCTCATCTGTCACTCTGTAGATGCAATCAGTGGGAGCTCCCACCCAGAAGAGATGATCAGTGAAACAGTTCTCAAGCAAGCAGCCTGTGATTCCAGAATTAACCTCATGCTGCTGCCGTCCTGAGCCCTTGGGCTGAGATGTGGCTCATCTGAGGAAATGAATGAATCACCATTTGTTGTTTTTTTTTTTTTAATTAGTCTTTAGCTATTTGGAGCAGCACCACTTTAAATAATTAAAGGAATCCAAAGGGGAAAAAAATAAAAGAAATAGCGATTACTTTCTTTGCTGATAAAGCCAGAATGTACCAGTATTGACTAGCTGAGAGAGAAAAGAGGAAAAACTTTCAGATGATTCTCTAGAAACAGGTCTGCTTAACTAAAAGGCAAACATAGCAGGAAAACAGATTAAAAACTGGAATGATAGACTACAAAGAAAGTTTAATTATTTTGTTCAACCATCCACTTCCCATCAAACACAGACATATATACATTATCTTCTTTTACAGTAAGTTCAATGATTTCATTCTCCAACCATCAGCACTTTTTTTGCAGTTTATTTTTCCCCTAAAATATCATATTCTATCAGCTCTGATGATCACATCTGCAGATAACTCCTGAATTTTCATGTCTTTTGTCTCACATTTGTTACTACTTCTTAAAAATAGCTGCATGCTTATCCTGCCATAAACCCAAATCAAATATAATTAAAAGTAAACACAATTCTAGTTCTATCTAGGATATAGGGAGCTGGAAATAATATTGTTTCCACCCTAACAAGAGAGAAAAAGCAGGATAATCAATATAATCATACCTTTTCTTAAACCTATCAAAGAGCTGATATCACTGGACAACAAAGTACATTGAAATCCAAGGAAAGACAAAAACTTCCAAGGACAGAGAACACTGGCTCGCTTGTGGCAGAACATTGGAGGAAGAAACTCCAGATGCCATACAAGCAGGTAAGAAAAGAATACAACTAGTTTTTTCTTAGTAGACTCCATGCCCAATGTGGGGCTTCAACTCATGACCCCAAGATCAAGAGTCGCATACCCCACTGATTGAGCCAGCCAGGAATCCCCAGAATACAACTAATTTTTAAATGAATTGCTGAAGTGAGAGTCTGGTGAGAGTGTTTCGAATCCCTGCAAACTGCAGACACAAGGGGAAATCACATCCATTTACAGGCTCTTCTTCATGAATATCCACTGAGTGTGTATAATAGGTGCTTAATATATGTGTAGTGGAGAGAATATGGTGTCTGAACAGGGCCATTCCAGAGACAGGACACATTTAGAGATGAACATCAGACACACCTTGATGGAAAAAAAAAAGTCACAGAGAACTACAAAGAACCTGAATATCATGTGCACATACGCGCTTGTTTGGGAAGGAAGATAGAAGAGGCAGGAGGAGGACATGAATTCTCACTTGATTTGACTTGGAGAATAAGGGTTTTAGGTATCCACCATAGTGTGGCTCCCTTTCCACAGTTTCCTAACATGAGACCTGACCATTGTTAACACCGTGAAGGGAAGATATAGAGGAAGACGTGTGAAATCAAGACTGAGAAACGGTCGAGAAGGAAGACAAAATTTGACAGCTGTTTACATGGTTGCTACCTTCTCAAAAAAAAAAAAAAAAAAAAAGCCTTTATCCATCACCCATACTCACCTCCCTGCTCCCTCGGGCTTATATGTGCAAATATCAAATTCTGCCTTCATTTCCAGCACCAGGTGTATGTTTAGGAAATTCTCTTCTTATTACCTGCAATATAGATTATCTTGTTCTCCCCTTGGCCAAATGCCCACCTGAGTTTTTATCCTACCGCACTGCATGGGGGTAGGGCACTAACCAAAGAGCCAGGATAGCATCCGCAGGTTTGTCTTACCTGGGTGATGGCTGTCCCGGGTGAGCAAGGTGCCATCTATTAGTGACACTGGACGCCGGTCTCCCATTTCTGACATAGCACAGTGTCATATGCCCCGTTTTCCTTTTTTCACCCAATGTCTGATTCTACCACCAAGTCATTTCATTTCAGTAAACCTCCAAATTTTTTCCATATCCCTGAATCAAAATTTTGTGCTGCCTATGATGACCACCAGATTCAATTAGCAGCTTTGCTTTTAAAACAAGCCAACAACAACAACAACAAAACTCTTTTAACATAGAACTGGTCTTTGAGGGGAAGAGCTCTAAGAAAAATGTGTATGGAATTTCATCACACCCAAAACAAAGGAATTTTAAAGTAACCTGAATCAGAAGCAATCAAAAACTTACCACTGCTTGCCAAACCTAAATGGTAACATGATCCTCCACCTGTAGGGAAGAATAGAGCAATTGTGGTAGAAAAAGAGAGAATACAGAATTTCACCATGTGTTTCTTTGGTTTCACTTCTGACATAGGAAAATTTGGTTTGAAAGAAAACGTATCTAAAAATATTTTACTTATACTTCAGCTATAATTGAATTTCAGTGTGAATATATATGTATTTAAGTATTCAATAATATATATATTTAAAGTGCATTCTGACCCACCTCAGTTCATACTCAGAACCAGACATGGCAGGATTTGAAGGGTACTAGAAAAATCTCATACCCCTAAATAATCCTTTTTATACCTTGGGACAAAGATGTATCATAGTAGTCCCCAAGAAATTCTTCCTAGTAGTCCATGACTGGTAAGTTTCCCCATCACCACTTACCATGCGCACCGTGGCCTTGTCCTTGTCTGATTTATTTGTATGTTTGTTTGTTTCTGGTTTCTTCTCCTTTCTGGGTCTTGCTGTCTCAGCCCAGTTAGTCACTTAGGTTTCAACAAGGCTTTGTTCTGAAGTGAGGAGATTGCAGGATACAAATTATCCCGAGTGACAGGAATACAGTCTGGCTTCTTAAAACAGCTTGATGATTTTTAACTCACTAAACCCAATTTTAACAGATTGTTACTCAAATTTCACTGTCAGGTCAGGTGGTCATTAAGCTCAGTTCTAGCCACCATGCGTTGTCCTTGGTCCCAGCTAAACACCGCTTTCTCTCTGCAACCTCCAGATACTGCTTGAGCAGTTGACTCTGGATTCCGTTCTAACTCTCTTCATCAAATTTCCCATCTCAAGATCCCTTCGGTCTGTTCAGAGGAAGTGGTTTAAGCTGCTATTTCCTCTTTCCAAGGCTTTTCTGGATACTTATCTCTATAAGGCTAATGTACTTCTCCCACCGGACTCCACTAGCATACCCTTCCAACCTCCTATCCCTGCTCTAGTTTCCCATTTTTCTGGAATTTTCCCCAAGTGTCTCTTTAAGTAACTTCTACATTTCATTTTATCCATCTTCGTCTCTCACCGTTATACCTCCAATACTTCCAGAGACTTCATCCTTTCCCTCTTGAGACAACATGAAACCCATTTACATTTCAATTATTCTTACCTCCATACGGACAGGAGTACTATACTCTTAAATCCATACATTCATTAGGGAAGGGTTATCTTTTTTATTTATTTATTTATTTATTTATTTATTTTTATGGATTTTATTTTTTTAAGTAATCTCTACACCCAGTTTGGGGCTCAAACTTACAACCCCGAGATCAAGAGTCACACGCTCTACTAACTGAGCCAGCCAGGTGCCCTGGGTTCCCTTTTTTAATCACAACTGCTAATCAATGAAAACTTTGTTAGCAAAGATCACTTTACATCTGGGCACCTGACTGAGACAGGAAGGCCCTGTCACAGGTCACAGACTAGGGCCTGCATACAGAGATGCTGAAACATTGCATGGAACAGTGCAGTAATTCATTAAGGTTCCAAACAGGAGATAGCTCCGAAATTTAGGGATAAAGTTAAGGAAAGGTTAGCTTCTGATATTAAAACTGATGGAAAGTGAATAAGACTGCATCTGCAGAAATGACTCACTTGAAGTTGTTTATAAACATGTCCAAAATAGAGCCATTGTCTCTTAGTCCAGTTAAGAAAGTCACTGGGTTTCTCAAACACAAAAACAAAAACAAAACTGCAGTCTTGTCAGTGATATTGCCAAATGCCTCAGATTTTTGTCGTGCTGTCATAACAGAAGGAGGGCTGGAAGTCTGCCTTAGACCTAAGAAAAGGAAGGCAGGAGACCAAGCTGATGTTAGGTTTATCCAGCCTCCCCAGATGGAAGGGCACTTTGACTTCAGAGGGCCAATGTCAATTACTTAGTTAGAATATACCTAGAATAGAGCAGGGGCAAGCTACACTTAATTTTATAAAAATAGCCAGTAATTACATCTAACTATTTTTGTTGTCATTATTTTCACCAAGCGTTGCAGTAGGCAGAAGGCACTAGGAAGAGGAGAGGAGAGGAATGTCATGGGTGAGGAAAATAATGTACATTTAGTGCCAGATAGGAAAATAAATTGCTAAATGGAAGTTTCAAGAGAAATACAGCTCAGGGGTGGGTGAAGAGAAAGGAAGACCAGGAGAAAGGCAAGGCTGACTTACTGATAAGAGGAAGTCAAGATGAGGCATAATCACAAGGGAGTGCATTTACAGATAAATGCTGAATCTGAATGCTTGAATGAAGAGGAAAATTGGGGGAAACGTCCATGGAGAGCTTGCCATAGTAAGCATTTTTTTTTCCCAAATGAAGTTGATACTTTGTAATGTCAAGCAATTGAGGGGTAAGCATTTACAACCAGTCAAAGTAGGAGATAGGGAATAGAATGTGATTAGTTGGATTTATTAAATCAGCTATCAGACATATTGCAGAAAAGCTGCTAAAACTTTGTCACTTAATATAAGACAAATAAATTCGGTGTTTCCCAAATTTTGCTCTTTGGTTATTTACCTTTATCATCTTTGCCATATTCTCCTACCACCTATACTCTTCAATGTAATTCTTTAAAACAGCTCATGGATTTCTTTAAAACAGTTAATTAACAATATTTTTCATACTTTAGTTTCACCCTAAGCAATGGTATCTATGACACCTTGAGTTTGATAAGCTAGTTAGATATTTTTCTAACACACATTAACATAAATGCATAACCTTAAAAATAAAATCTCTGCATCTGGGTAACAGCTGAAATCAACCTCTGCACTGCTGGTAACACCCAGACCCGTTTTGAGAAACCCTAAGATAGGTATTGCTTGTCCACAGTAATGTTGTGGTTTGGTGTGTGAGAAGGGAAGTGTTAAATGCTCTTACTTTTTTTTCAGGCTCCTTCTTGCTTTTTGAAAGAAAGTGTTAAATGCACTTACTTTTTTTTTAGGTTCTTTCTTGCTTTTAAAAAGCAAGAGAAAATAAAACACCATTAACTCCCTGCCGCTTGGGATGGCTCAGAGCTTAATTTTTAAGTTATTAAACTCCTGAATTACTCAAAGTGTAATTCGGCATTTGCCTCTGGGCTTGAGATTCATGGAAGAGCAAGATCTCCCCTAATATGGAAGGAACTGTGGGTAGAGACATGTAGATAGAATGATGTTCCTGGATACTCTGAATATGCTTTTGTCCAGGCTATGACCCACAAAGAGAAAAGCTGTACATGGGAATTAGTGGTGCACCTCTTGAAAGACAGAACCTCTTTGGGGAAGGTCAACTAATATTTATACGTGAGTACCCTCCTTCTATGAGCTGAGAGGGGCAGGTGAAGATCCATACTACCTGGAACCATCACATGCACTTTTACTGTATTTCTACCAAAATGCAGCACCAATTTATTCTCCCAGTAGATTTACCCCTAAGATAGAGAAGTTGAAGCAAATAGCCAATGTTGGCCTCTGGGCAGATATAATCTCTATAAATCCTGAAACTGGCATTCTAACTGATAAAGCAACCTCTTGTGAGTTGTTAGAATGAAATGAATTCCTCCTAAACTTGAACAATTTCTTAATAAGTAATAAATAATTTCTCAACCTGCAAAGCTAAACATCTACGGAGACTAGCCATAAAAACCATTCACATCTGGGATATAGGCTGGTCAGAAGGCTGTCTCACTGTGTTTGAAACCTTAGTAGGTACAATAGGTACAAACTGATAAGAGGAAGAGGAATCTCTAGTCCAGTTTTCCAAAGGCTGGCCCTGCTTTGGATAGCATTATGAGGGCATCCTACTACTCATTTCAAAGCTGTGTCTAACATCTTATTGGTGGAGGCTCTGCCTTGATATTCAGTGAAAGGTATTAACTAATGGAGCTGCTTAAGAAATGAAATTAATTTATGTGATAGCTAAAATATTTTGAAACACAGCAAGGATTGGTTTGTGCTGTAAGCCTTCATTTGGTAAGAAGCTTGGCATCGTGTTACAGAACCATCTGCCTATCTTCCAAGGGCTATGTTGACCTTCTTATTAAATTGTCTTTCTCTCACTTAGCTCATCAGTTAACAATCTCTGTTAATTAGATGCTAAGAGGACAATGTGACGTCTAGGTAGCAGAATCTAGGACCAACTTCTAATTATATAGTACTGAAAACAAAAAGTCTTCAGCATTAGATAAGCTCTACTCTGGAGCAGGTTAGTACATAAACTTTATTGCTTTTTACTTTTGTTTTTAGCAGTCACGCTGTGCTAACTTCACAAAAGCATTTGATGCTATAAAACTCTTAGAAGAAAACACAGTAAATCTTCATGACCTTGGATTGGGCAATGGATTCTTAGATATGAGATCAAAAACACAAGCAATGAAAGGAAAAGTAAGCTGGACTTCATCAAAATTAAAAACCTTTGTGCATCAAAGGGCATTATTTAAAAACTGAAAAGAAAACCCACATAACTGAAAAGAATATTTGCAAATCACATATCCAAGAGGGAACCTTTACCCAGAATATATAAAGAACTCTTACAACTCAACAATGCAGACAAACAACCCATTTTAAAAATGGGCAAAGAACTTGTAAAGACATTTCTGTAAAGAAGATATGCAAATAGCCAACAAGCACATGAAAAGATGCTAAACATCATTAATCATTAGGGAAATGCAAGTCAAAACCACAATGAGATGCCACTTTATACCCACTAAGATGGCCATAATAAAAAACAAAAGGAAAACAAGTGTTGGTAAGGATGGGAACAAACTGGAACTTCTGTATATTGCTGGTGGGTATGTAAAATGGTGCAGCTGCTGTGGAAAACAGTGTGGTGCTTCCTCAAAATGCTAAACATAAAACTACCATCTGACCGAGCAATTCCACTCCAAGGAACATAGCCAACAGAATTTTAAAAAGATACTCAAACAAATACTTGTACATACATTTCTATAGCAGCACTACTCCCAATACCCCAAAGATAGAAACAACCCAAATGTTCATCAATAATAAATGGATAAGCAAAATGTGGTAGATCAATACAATGGAATATTATTCAGCCATAAAAAGAAATAAAGTACTGATACATGCTATGATGTGGCTGGACCTCAAAAACATTATGCTAAATGAAAGAAGCCAGACACAAAATGTCACATATTGTATGACCCCATTTATATGGATTATCCAGAATAGGTAAATCCATAAAAACAAAAAGCAGATTGGTGGTTGTCCCAGGCTGGAGGGAGACAATGGTGAGTGACTGCTTAATTGGTATGGGATTTTCTTTTGGGGTGATAAAAATGTCTGGAAATTGATAGAGGTGGCGACTGCACAATATCGTGAATGCACTAAATGCCACTGAGTTGTATACTTTAAACTGGTTAATTTTATGTTATGTGAATTTAACCTCAATTTATAACAAAAAGCAGTTGGTGATTGTTACTGAATGATCTGACATGCAAATTTGGAGCCAGAATCAACAGAATGCAACATTGTTATTTATACCCATGATGTTTGATGATGTATATAGCTCACTGAACTGAAATAATTTTCCAAAGAATCATAAAAGACTATCTTCTCAGGGAACCCTTTTATGACTGTGTATGTTCAAAGCTTAGGGGCTCTCTGTTAAATAGCAGTGTAAATTATTTAGCTTTGTTCCCCATAACTGATGGAGAATTGGTTCAGAACAAGTGACACTAACCTGAACATGACTGACTATCTGAAGTGACTGGGAGATCATGGGGAACTTGATAGTGTCAAATGATGATGCTGATAGATACATGGCATTGCAGCTGGCTGCTTAGAAACTACAGAAGTATGTCTGTCACTCTGGGGAGTACTAATCAGAACCAGGGGGAGTCGAAAGGAGAAGTGCTTTGGAAGACCTGTACATCTTTCCACTAAAAACAGATGAGTCTGCCAAGAGAGCATGTCCGATTCCCAGAGATACAAAATTGGGGTAGAAAAAATAAGAATACTTACAGAGAAGACATGCTTTCTACTTTATGGAAGTCAGTTTCATTTCATTAACTTGCACAGAAAATGACTTGATTTGAGCTATCTGCACTTCTGATACAAAGAGATTAACTTTAAATTTTCTCCTTCCTGGTCTGTAATTGGCCTCATTTACCGAACTGCTTAAAAGGATGATTCTTGAACTGTGTTACATACACATCTTGATGATGTGCTAAAGTTTGCAGAACACTAAACTATCCCCTTTGGAAAGGTCCAGCTTACTTACTGAATTGAAAACAGCTTATAATGATTAGTACAGATGAAACAATCTCACCTAAAATAGACAAGAGATAAAATGGAAAGTATTAACATCCTTTAGGGTGGGGGTGGTTCTCAGACTGAAATTCAAACCAAACCTTGTATCAGTTAGGGTCTTTTCTTGGTTGTAAGTATTCAGAAAATCAAACTAACAGTGGCTTGAGTCAGTAAGGATTTATTTGTCTCATTACAATTAGAAGACAGGAAACAGGAAGTTGTATCTCCTTTCTGAATGATGTCGTCAGAGACCCTGGCCCTTTCTATCTTCCATTCCATCACCTTTAGCTTAATACGTTGGACTCATGGTCACAATATGGCCACCACAGTACCAGACGTCACTTTCACATTTAAGGCATAAAGAAATTAGTGAGGAGGAGGAAAAGGGTAGCACCAACCACATCTGTCCCTTTATTAAAAAAGAAAAGCTTTCCCAGAAATCTCACAGTAGACTTCTGTTTATGCCATATTCGCCAGGACAGATTCTCATGGCCACCCCCAGCCATAGGGAGGTAGAAAGAAAGTATTTCTTTCTAAAAAGCTAGCATTTCTAGCCTCTCTAGTGGAAAACTGGGAATGGAGAAGAGGAAGGGGAATGTTTTAGACTAGTAAAATTTCACTGTTTGCCATGCTTTTCCTTGTACAAACATGAAAGAGGTTCTTAGGTAAAGAAATAAAATAACTGATTTTATGCATAATAAGAAGAACCTGAACAATGTATGACTCCTATTTCAACTCTCCTAATGTACAGAGTATGAGTTGCTTATGTTTTCACTTCATCTCAGAAAAAAAAGAAAACTAGCATTCTACCTTAAATGATGTGTGGCCTTCAGGAACTAAGAGATCTTCATGCATATTGACTCATTTGGTTTTACTACATCTAAGAGAAGGACATTGGGGGTGGGGGATGAGGGAAAGATGGGAAACAAGCTATATGATCATTTACTCACTTAAATTTAGAACTTTAATATTCCTGGTTTGAAGTTCAGGATATTTGGCAGGTACTTTTTCTCTACTATTCTTTCTCCCCTTAAATGCCCAATTAAACACATATACTTCACACACACACACACACACACACACACACACACACACACACAATGATATAAATAGTTGCCACCAGCATAAGGTACGGAAACAATTCCCTAAATGTTGGCATGAGCAAAGGAAGGTCGTGACTGAATCCCCAATGCCCAGGAAAAGAGGGAAATTATTATTTTCCTAGGGAATACAATCTCTTTTAAGTTACCAGATCTGAAAAATGAATTTATACAGCAATATTTCAGGGAACAGTGGTCAGATTTATGATGACATAAAATTCATTCAATTTTAGAGGAAAAAAAATCCAGCCTCTTTGTTATCCACAGAACCGATCTTACCCAACCAGGCAAAATAAGCTTAACCTTGACAAATTTTCTTCCCGCAGCAAATGCTCACATCGACTGGCAGATTCTCCTGGCTGTGGATTTGTGATTACTTTCTGAATTTTGAAGAACAAATGAAATGACTACATAAGGATCTAAATATTATCATCCACAAATCTTTCTGCTAACTGATTACTATGAGTAATTAAATGAGTTTTCCACGTTTCATAAGCATTTCCTGTGCTGGTCCATCCTTCGCAATACTACATATTGCCTCTGACAAATAATTCAAAAATAAAATATGAGCTTCAAAGAAAATAAAGCCAACTGTATGATAGAATAGATTTCAAGGAAGATTTTTATAATATCTTAGGGGGAAGAACTTTAAACATACATTTTCCAAGGCAAAAAGATAGCAGCCTTTAAGTATTGCACATAAATGTTAAAATAAATTTTATCAAAAGAACAAAAGTCTTTATAAGTTGCTATGTTTATAGGTTTAGCATTTGAACTTTAATAACTTGGACTGCAACTGTGATAGAAATAATCTGTAAAGATCACTTAGAGACAGAATGCATTCTCTTCTCCTAGGTTGAAATGGACTTCTAATCTGCTAGCCAAAGGGCATAGTTTAACTATCTCTATGGCAACCATTTTTTTTTTCATTTATTGCAGCATCTGAAGAAAGAACACACTGTGTACAGCTGGGTAATGCAGTTGTCCTAGACTTTAATAAATTTGCTTTTCTAAGCTATTTACAGATTTCTATCATATCCACAATCTTAGACATTAAGGTTGAGAGATACACAGAGTCTTCATAAAGTTCTACCGATATCTGGTTATATTAATCCCCCTTGGTAAACTCCTATAGTACAATGTTTTATATTTGGAAAGTACATTCTAATCATTTCTGTTTATCTTCTCAATATCCGTAAGGATGGAGTAAGTTCTGGACAGGGGAAGTGTTAGCTAATATTGAAGGCAGAGGAGTCTGCTGGGCTTTCACAGAGATTTTATAACAGTGAGCAAAAGTTGAGAAGATAGAATATCATCTTGTTGGAAATGCCTTAATCAAGTCAGACAGACAAGGAGGCAGAACTGAGAACCTAATGCTGGAACTGAGAGAAAGGAAGACACCTACTAGACCTACTAGCTTCCAAGCTCAGAGGGTAACAATAGTCCATAATTGGTGAGCTTAGTGTGCTGGGCACTGAGATAAGCATTTTACATCATTTATTATCACTCAAATCTCACAACAGTCCTGTGAGAAAGATATTACCACCATTTTCAGGTAAGGAGAGGAGGTTTGTGGAAATTGCTCAATAAAATTTAGGTCCCTTCTAGGGCACCTGGCTGGTTCAGTGGGTAGAGCACGTGACTCTTGATTTCAGAATCCTGAATTCAAGCCCCACATTGGGTGTAGAGCTTACTTAAAAAAAAAAAAGTTAGGTCCCTTCTCTGCTATTCTCCATTATGATGATGCCTAACAAATGATGACCATTCATTCAGTCATCCTTGATTTCAAGCTACAAGTATTTAATGTACAACTACTTAGTGCTAAGATAAAGTGCTAATCAGTGAGAATACCAAAATAAAGAAGGCAGACCCAAGCTCTACCCTCACAGGGTTAACTTTGTTAGTCTAATGTAGCACAGAGTCCATGTTCAAGAAATGATAATAGCTAATATTTGCCTAACATATATTACATACCAGGCACTGTTCTAAGTGTTTGACATATATTAATTCACTTAATTCTCCCAACAACCCTATAATGTATTACCACTACTTCACAGATGAGGAAACTCAGTCAAGGCTAGAGATTAAATAATTTACCTAGACTTACATTCCTTGTGATTGACAAAGTCAGGATTTGAACCCAAGTGGTCTAACTTGAGGGACCACGATCTTAACTAATCTACCATTCTTTCTCTCTAAAATTTCTTATTGAAAGAAATAGTTTGATTAGAGCCCTCTCTCATTGACTCCCAGGGCTATAGAATTTTAAATGAGGGATATATTTCTCTAAGAGAGTTCAAAATGAGAAAAGGAAGACAGAAATAACATCTACTCCTTAGAGTATAGGAAAAAGGGGACTTGTGGAAGGTATAATAAAGCAGAGAGGTCAGGGAGTTGAGAACACACCCAAGGATAACAGACATGGTCCATGACTTCCTAAGGCTCACAGTTGGCAGAGCAGTCCTCTGGGATTACATCATAAGGGACCTACCTGACCTTTAGGGACAGGAAAGTGTTCTCTGAGGAAATGATGTTTGAGGTGACCTGAAGAATTTGGGACAAGTCCCCTAAGGGCAGAGGGAACAATCTGTGGAAATCTTGGGGCAGAAGAAAGCCAGCATAACTAAAGAAACTGAGAGAAATCCAGTTGGCTGAACATAGAGATGGAAGAGGAGTGTGGCATCAGAAAGAAATGTGATGTTGATCAAGAGAGCAGACCATGGAGAGCCTTGTAAGCCATGTGATACTTTGGACTTTATTCTAATGGCAAGAATAAGCTATTGAAAGGCTTTTAAACACAGGAGAGTCGTCGTGGTGAATTTACTTTTTGAAATGATTACTTTGCCAAAGGGTAGAGAACAAATTAAAAAGGGGAGAAATTTATGTAAAAAGACCCATTAGGGGGGTGCCTGGGTGGCTCAGTCGCTAAGCGTCTGCCTTCAGCCCAGGTCATGGTCCCAGGGTCCTGGGATTGAACCCCGCATTGGGCTCTCTACTCTGCGGGAAGCCTGCTTCTCCCTCTCCCACTCCCCTTGCTTGTGTTCCCTCTCTCACTGTGTCTCTCTCTGTCAAATAAATAAATAAAATCTTAAAAAAAAAAAAAAAAGACCCATTGGGGGAAGAACTAAGATGGCAGAGTAGTAAGAGGACCCTAGGCTTGCCCCAGCCCTGGAACACAGCTAGATAAGTATCAAATCATTCTGAATATCCAAGAAATCGATCTGAGGACTAACAGAACAAAATGCATGAGAGGGAGAGAAGAGGCCACATCTTGGAAGGTAGGAGTTGCAGAGATGTAACTGGGGGAGAAAAGGAATGCGGGTGCTGCAGAGGGGAGGGAGCCCTGGTCACAGAGCAAAGGGAGAGAGAGAGAGAGAGAGATAGAGAGAGAGAGAGGAGTGCACAGGGGATCGCACAAGGAGAACATTTCCCCAAAGATAATGACTGGAAAAATGAGAGGGGTTGATTTTTGTGTGCAGGTGCTGCTTTTCTAGAGCAAGCATGCCTGAGAACCAGAGCAGTGCCCACCACCCCCCAAGATCAACACAAACCCTCCACGTGCACCACGCCTACTGACCATAGAGTTCTGCAAAGCTTCAGTTCTAGTGGAAATAGCATCAGGTATCATTTAACAAGCAGACCAGAACACACCCAGTTAAAACTCACCACACTCTGGCCAAGGTCCAAATACTCCCCACTGCAGGTAAGGAGAAACTCAGCAGATGACTGGCCTGAGGGATAGAGCAGCCAAAACACAACAGCAGAATGCAAACAGCACACTCCAGAGACACTTCCTGAAGCGGCAGGCCCTAGACACTATCTGACCTCTTCTTCATAAAGCCATTACTCTCAGGAGCAGGAAACACAATGGCTGTTCCTAACACATAGAAGAAGACAGAGACCTAGACAAAATGCTAAGACGGGGGAATTCATCCCAGAAGAAAGAACAAGAAAAGGTCACAGCCAGGGATCTAATTAAAACAGATATAAGTAATATGCCTGATCCAGAATATAAAACAACAATCATAAGGATACTAGCTGGGCTTGAGAAAAGCATGGAAAATACCAGAGAGTCCCTTACCTCAGAGATAAAAGAGCTAAAAACTAGTGAGGCCAAAATAAAAAAATGTTATGACTGAGATGTGAAACTGACTGGATGTAATGACCACAAGGATGGAAGAAGAAGAGGAACAAAACGGATATAGAAGATAGAATCATGGAAAGGGACACCTGGGTGGCTCAGTCAGTTAAGCGTCTGCCTGTGGCTCAGGTCATGGTCCCAGGGCCTGGGACTGAGTCCCATGTCGGGCTCCTTGCTCAATGGGGAGCCTGCTTCTCCCTCTCCCTGCTGCTTCCTCTGCTTGGGCTCTCTCTCTCTCTGTCAAATAAATAAATAAAATCTTTTTTAAAAAAGATAGAATAATGGAAAATAATGAAGCTGAAAAAAAGAGAGGAAAATTTGGGATCACGAAAGTAGACTTAGGGAACTCAGTGCCCGCATAAAGCATAATAATGTTCGTATCATAACAGAAGAAGGGAAATAATAAAGATGAGAGCAGAAATAAATGATATAGAAACAACAACAACAACAACAAAAAAAAAACAGAATGGATCAAAGAAAGCAGGAGTGGCTTCTTTGGAAAAATTAATAAAATTGATAAACCCCTAGCCAGACTTACCAAAAAGAAAAGAGAAAGGACCCAAATAAATGAAATCATGAATGAGAGGGGAGAGATCACAACCAACACTACAGAAATACAAACAATTTTAAGAGAATATTTTTTTAAAGATTTTATTTAGTCATTTGAGAGAGAGAAAGAGATAGAGAGAGCATAAGCAGGGGGAGGGGCAGAGGGAGGAGAAGCAGACACCCCCCGCCCCAAGCTGGGACCCCCAACAAGGGGCTCTATCCCAGGACCTGGAGATCATGACCTTAGCTGAAGGTAGACACTTCTGACTGAGCCACCCAGGCATCCCCAATTATAAGAGAATATTATGAAAAATTATATGACAATGAATTGGGCAAGCTGGAAGAAATGGATGAATTCCTAGAAACATATAAACTACCAAAACTGAAACAAGAAGAAATAGAAAACGTGAACAGACTAATAACCAGCAAGGAAATTGAATCAGTAATCAAAAATCTCCCAAGAAACAGAAGTCCAGGGACAGATGGCTTCCCAGGGGAATTCTACCAAACATTTAAAGAAGACGAGCGCCTGGGTGGCTCAGTCAGTTAAAACTCTACCTTCAGATCAGGTCATGATCCCAGGGTCCTGGGATGGAGTTCTTCCTGGGGCTTCCTGCTCAGCGGGGAGTCTGTTTCTCCCTCTCCCTCTGCCATTTCCCCCTCCCCACCCCACCTCCGTGCTCTCTCTCTTTCTCTCTTAAATAAATAAATAAAATATTTTAAAAAAATTAAATAAGAGCTAATCCATAGTCTTCTCAAACTGTTCCAAAAAATAGAAATAGAAGGAAAACTTCCAAACTCACTCTACAGGACCAGCATTACCTTGATTCCAAAACCAAAGACCCCACTTAAAAGGAGAATTACAGACCAATATACCAGATGAACATGGATGCAAAAATTCTCAACAAGATTCTAGCAAATTGAATCCAACAGTACATTAAAAGAATCTTTCACCACGATCAAGTGGGATTTATTCCTGGGTTGCAAGGTGGTTCAATATTTGCAAATCAATCAACGTGATACACCACATTAATAAAACAAAGGATAAGAACCATATGATTCTTTCAGTAGAACAGAAAAAGCATCGGGGCGCCTGGGTGGCTCAGTCGTTAAGCGTCTGCCTTCGGCTCAGGTCATGATCCCAGGGTCCTGGGATTGAGCGCTGCATCGGGCTCCCTGCTCAGCCAGGAGCCTGCTTCTCCCTCTCCCACTCCGCCTGCTTGTGTTCTCTCTCTAGCTGTCTCTCTCTCTGTGTCAAATAAATAAAATAAAATCTTTAAAAAAAAAAAAAAGAACAGAAAAAGCATCTGACAAAGTACAGCATCCATTCTTGACAAAAACCCTCAACAAAGTAGGGATAGAGGGAACATATCTCAACATCATAAAGCCCATATACAAAAGACCCACAGCTAATATAATCCTGAATGGGGAAAACCTGAGAGCTTTTCCTCTATGGTCAGGAACAAGACGGGATGTCCACTCTCACCACTGTTAATTTAACACAGCACTAGAGTCCTAGCCTCAGCAATCAGACAACACAAAGAAATAAAAGGTATCCAAATTGGCAAAGATGAAATCAAACTTTCACTATTCACAAATGACATGATACTCTTTATAGAAAACCCAAATGACTTCACCAAAAAATTGCTAAAAGTGATATACAAATTCAGTAAAGTTGCAGGATCAACATACAGAAATCTGTTGCATTTCTATACACCAATAATGAAGCAGCAGAGAAATCAAGGAATCAGTCCCATTTACAATTGTACCAAAAACCATAAGATACCTAGGAATAAACCTAACCACAGAGGTAAAAGATCTGCACTCTGAAAACTATGGAACGCTGATGAAAGAAATTGAAGAGGACACAAAGAATTGGAAAGACATTCCATGCACATGGATTGGAAGAACAAATATTGTTAAAATGTCTATACCACTCAAAGCAATCTACACATTCAATGCAATCCCTATCAAAATACCACCAGTATTTTTCACAGAGCTAGAACAAACATCCAAAAATTTGTATGGAACCACAAAAGACCCCAAATAGCCAAAGCAATCTTTGGAGGCATCAGAATTCAAGTTATATTACAAAGCTGTAGTGATCAAGACAGTATGGTACTGGCATAAAAATAGACATGTAGATCAATGGAACAGAATTGAAAACTCAGAAATGAACCCACACTGTATGGTCAACTAATCTTTGACAAAACAGGAAAGAATATCCAGTGGAAAAGCAAGAGTCTCTTCAACAAATGGAGTTGGGAAAACTGGACAGCAACAGGCAAAAGAATGAAACTAGACCACTTTCTTATACCATACACAAAAATAAATTCCAAATGGATGAAAGACCTAAATGTGAGGCAGAAAACCATCAAAATCCTAGAGGAGAACACAGGCAGCATTGGCTGTGGCAACTTCTTACTAGATATGTCTTCTTAGGCAAGGGAAACAAAGGCAAAAATGAAGTATTGGGACTTCATCAAGATAAAAAGCTTTTGTACAGCAAAGGAAACAATCAAGGAAACTAAAAGGCAACCTTTGGAATGTGAGAAGATATTTGCAAATGACATACCTGGTAAAGGGTTAGTATGCAAAACCTATAAAGAACTTATCAAACTCAACACCCAAAAACCAAATAATCCAGTTAAGAAATGGGCAGAAGACATGAACAGACATTTTGCCAAAGAAGACATACAGATGGCCAACAGACACATGAAAAGATGCTCAACATCACTGATGATGAGGGAAATACAAATATCACCTTACACCAGTCAGAATGGCTAAAATTAATGACATGGGAAACAACAGGTGTTGGTGAGGATGTGGAGAAAGGGAAACCCTCTTACACTGATTGTGGGAATGCAAACTGGGGCAGCCACTGTGGAAAAACAGTATGGGGGTTCCTCAAAGAGTTAAAAAGAGCTACCCTATGATCCAGCAATTGTACTACTAGGTATTTACCCAAAGGATACAAAAATACTGACTGGAAGGGACACATGCACCCTGATGTTTATAGCAGCGTTATCAACAACAGCCAAATTATGGAAAGAGCCCAAATGTCCATTGACTGATGAATGGATAAAAAAGTGGTGTATATATATACAATGGAATATTACTCAGGGATAACAAAGAATTAAATATTGCCATTTGTAAAAACATGGATGGAGCTAGCGTGTATTTTGCTAATTGAAATAGTCAGAGAAAGACAAATACCACATGATCTCACTTTTATGTGGAATTTAAGAAATGAAGCAGATCAACAAAGGGGGAAAAAAGAGAAAGGCAAACCATAAAACAAACTCTTAACCATAGAGAACAGACTGAGGGTTGCTGGAGGGGACATGGGTGGGGAGTTGGGTTGAATGGGTGATGGGTTTTGAGGAGGGCACTTGTTGTGATGAGCACTGGATGTTGTATGTAAGCAATGAATCACTGAATTCAAGTCCTGAAACTAATATTACACAATATGTTAACTAACTGAAATTTAAATAAAAACTTGAAAAAAAAAAGAGGCCATTGCCATGGTCTGAGTGATGTTTGATGGTGGGCTAGATTAGGGTATTGGCAGTGGGGATGAAGAGGAGAGGGAATATTCGAAGATAATTAGGAAGTATGTAGGACTTGATGACTGATGGAAAGACAGAACAGAGCCAAGGACATCCAGAAGTAGAAGTCTAGTGCCTGGGTAATTATCAAATGAATTAATGGAGCAATGTTAGCATGTTGCAGGGCAGATAGAAGGAGCCGAGGATTGGGATATAGGATGATGGTATGACAGCTGGAAGAGAAAACAGGCATTGATGCCTAAGATGACAGTAGGAGAAGTGTCTGTGGGTATGCGCAGTCTTCGAGCTGTGGAGGGGGCTCCTGAAGCTTCTTTGGCATTTTCAAAAACAATTCTTCTTTTTTTTTTTTTTACTAATTTGCTTTAGTTATCTGGTGCAGATTCACTGCTGAAAGGAAAATTTGAGCAAACATTTTAAAATGGAGAGCAGTTACTAGTGAATATTAAATATTTTCTTTATTAACTCAAATCGACTTTGGGTAAAAGTCTCTTGTATTAAAGCCATCACTGCCGACATTAGTTCTCTTCCTAGGAAGGGCAGTCCCTAACCAACCAGAAATTGCCTTACAAAAGCTTACTTGTAAGACCACTATATGATTCTTTTTTTTTTTTAAGATTTTATTTACTTGAGAGAGAGAGAGAGAGAGCACGAGCAGGAGGAGAGGCAGAGGGAGAGGGAGAAGCAGACTCCCCGCTGAGCAGGGAGCCCAATGTGGGGCTTGATCCCAGGACCCCGAGATCATGACCTGAGCCAAAGTCAGACGCTTAACTGACTGAGCCACACAGGCGCCCTGACCATTCTCTGACTCTTGCAATATAATTTCTAATATAACAAGTTACAAATTGTGGCTAAGTTCCCAAAGTAGCTCATAAGAAGTTATTTTAAGCCTTAATATAGTTAGGCTAAGACTCTATATAAATCATGTTGAAGAGATTCACCACATTTATTCAACAAACCCAATCAAGTATCTATGATTCCATAGACTCTGTTTATATGCTGAGAAATCAACAATAAACAACACAAAGTCCCTTGCAGTTCAGTTGGAAATAAAAGGCTGAGGATCGAAAGTAGTGACAAGAAGATTTTCTTTCTTCTTCTACCTTGACCCCTGTCTCATTTCTCTACCGCAGGAGTGGAAAGCAGAAACTGCAGGGAACGTAGGAGAGTGAAGTTTACTAAAGTAAAAATGTGATAAGCTTCCTTCTTCTTCTACCCGCACCAGATGCTGACCACAGTTTTTCCTTCCTTTGTGCTCCTTCTCCCTATGCAATCTCCCTTCTGTGAAAAACTGGAGCTAACCAATAAATCAGTGAATGTGGAGTGGGGCAGGGATTGAGAGATGAGAAAAAAAAATCATCTTGAGAAGAGCAAGACAGAGTTACAAGGAACAGCGAGAGGAAAATGTGCAGTTCCCAAAGGAGGAAACATGTCCCCATCAAAACCAGTTGCAGTTCATACGCAAGATACCCAGGTCAACGATTGTACAGGGTCTACTCTTCTTTGTAGGGTTTCCACTCAACTGCTTTTTTTAAAGAAAAATGATTCTCAGAAAGGCAAGATTGACTTAAGAAAAGCTAGTAGAGGGACACCTGGGTGGCTCAGTTGGTTAAGCGGCTGCCTTCCACTCAGGTCATGATCCCAGGGTCCTGGGATCAAGTCCCGCATCGGGCTTCTTGTTCAGCAGGGAGCCTGCTTCTCCCTCTGCCTGCTCTGCCTGCCGCTCCCCCCTGCTTGTGCTCTCTGACAAATAAATAAATAAAATCTTTAAAAAAAAAAGGAATGAAAAAGAAAAGCTAGTAAATTAGACTCTTTTCTAATGCAAACACCAAAAGGTAATTTCCTAATGAATTAGTTGGCCAAGAGCTATACACTTGTTCTTGAAAACAGACAGAAACTGACTGTTGCTAACTTCAGCAGAAAAGGAATTTGCTGGAAAGGTATAGGGTAGATCACAGATTGGATATGAAGGCTGGAGTTCAAGGCTAGAAATTTGATAGGGGCCAGGGAAGGTTACGGAACTGGAAGCAGGCCAAAGTCCCACTGCAGGAATGATCTGTTTGGGGTGTCTTGATGGACAGGTCCTCCACTGCTGCCCTCCACTGCTGCTGGATGCACCTCTATGTGTCAGTTCAGAACTGGCCCTCCATGATAGTTTCACTTACCCCAGATTCAAAGCACTGGGCAGAAGCATCTAATTGGCTTTGCCCATAAGGGAATAGGGAGAGGGAGTGTCTGGCTCCATCACTTCCAAGAATCACACAGTGCAGATTCCATCAAAGTAAATACTGGGCAACCACAAAAAGGACAAATGCCCACTGCATACTGCTTATGATAATTTACTAAAGTGTTATTTTAATGAAGGGGTAGAATTTCTGCCAAGAATTTCAGACATGTTTGTAAGGGTAGCAAAGAAACTGCTCAAGTAACCTCCACTAGTTGATTCATTTGACAGATCCCTTCTAGGTCTCTCCTTGACTTTAATTTTAAGATCTTTAAGCAAGCACCTTTGTCAAGATTGCTATTTGGCTAGAGTGTGGCATTGTCTCACTAGAAACCCTCAGCCCTGTGAAGGTGTGCATAGAACCACCTTAATATACCCATTTTTTTGTATGACATGGCTGAGTCTCAGACAGGATTTTGGCCTATAGTCACACACTATCAGCATAATTGGTTATTATGTAAAACAAACAGATTTGGAGTAATTAATTTCTTCTACCTTATTTACTCCAATTTAAGCAAAACATGATTAGTAAAATTATTTTAAAATATGTATTTCCTCTAGGAAATTGTTCACATTTTTTTCCTCATAAAATGAATGACGGTGATTTGAAAATCCCTGATGGATGAATAGGAAATTTTGTTACAACAGAAATTGAGTTCATTAATTATAAATTGGAATGGATAATGCTATTCAAAGCTTCACATTTCACCTGGAAAGAATCTAATTAACAAGATTGCTTTTTATAAATTAATTTTCTGACCTATTTCCTTATAGAATTGAAACTAGACCCAAATATATTTGTTCTAGTTACTTGTTATATTTGAGCTTGAAATTTTTGTATTTGGGATTCTATGTACTGTTGTAACATGTGTTAAGTTCAAATGAATTTTTAAATTAAAATTACAAATATTGAGAACAATAGCTTTGAGGAGCATGTATTACCATCATACCAAACTCAGTATTTGGGCTTACATTCCCTACCAATTCTAATTGCTTAAGGGAACTTTCTCACAAATCTAATGTTGTAATGTTTTGATTAAGGAATCTTTGGGGAAATAAGTTTCTTCATGAGGAAGTTAAGGTGTTAAAGCCAATAAAAAGCTTCATAAAGCATGCAAAGCAAGGCTTCCTGAGCATGTTAGCAGGACAACAGCACCTCTGTCCATAGCCTCTATTTTTCCCTGCTAAGGTGATGATAAAATTCCCTTTGAAGTAATAATGAAGTCTGCAAAGTTTGTGTTTTTCTCAGATGCAAGGCAGGCTGGAACCTCAGCAGCAAGAGAGAAGCTCAGGCTTGGCAAAATGGGGGCTGCAGTTGCTGGTCCTGGCTGTGGCTTTGTGAGCTTGGCAGAATTCTGGGGCTCATGGTTGTTGGCCAGGGCATGGAGGGACAGTTTCTGAGTACTGAAGTTTAGGAGCCAAAGAACTTACTACCCTCCATTAGGCCAGTAAGCAGGGCATGGGCTATCAGGATCCAGCGATGGGGAAGTCAATTTGGTAGGAGCTAGTTAGGGTTCCATGGCATTACTCACTGCAGGGACTCAGGGTGGAGCCACATGGAGAAAGGATGGTAATTGGGATCTACACCCAGATCCAGGGAGACACTGAGGGTATAGGGACAGTAAAAGAATTCCAAGACCCCCTTACAGTTCCCACCTCAGGAGGAATAGAGGCAAGATTGAGCCTGCTCCCACATATTTGGGGGTGACCATCAGGAGACACAGGGTTGAGAAGCTAGGAAAACGGAGGCAGTTAAAGTGAGTTAAGGATGAAATCAGCCTCCTCTTTCTGTGCCCTTTTATCAACTCGGAGTGACCTATCCCCCACTTTGGACTCCCAAGAGTCCGTTTCCTACTATTCCTTGCCCATATCAAAATATTGATAGGATGTTGCTATTCCTTTTGATCATTAACTAAAACGTACTAAACATTTTAGTGGCTTAGTACCGACAGCTCATTTTGAAAACTCCCACCTCTAGCTCATGCTACATGAGAGGTCAAGGGCAGACCTGTTAACCAGGGCCTCCAAGTGACTCTGATGCAAAGGACTCTGCCCTCAAGTAGCTGATCCCAACTAAGGGGTTTTCCTCTCTGGGAAACTGAAATTGAAAGACACAGAGGTAAGCAGCCAAATGATGGGGCACTGGAACTGAAAAGTCATGTCTAGTCAGGCTGGGGCAGTTGTTTGGGTACAGGAAGAGCTGAAGTTGTAAGAAATTACGAGCAAGGGAAAGAGGCCAATTGGTAGAGAACACATAGAGCAGATGCAGGAGTCTCATCTCCTTGCGGCTCTCCAATGCCCAGCTCCAGATCCCCGAATGTCTGGCTCAGTGGTGGTTCTGGAGTTCTTGTCCCTGGAGTTCCATGAGATTTCTTCCCCACATATTTCTTGAGCTGCCTTGAGGAAAATATTGTTCCTTGCAACTAAATGATCCCTAATCTACAACAAAGCTATAGTGAGTTTAAATCAATGTATTAACTCAACCAATCATTATATATTAATCTTTGTGTTTCGTTGCAGTAAAGAGATATTTTATTTAGTGGGGGCAGGAGAGAGGAAGTCACAAAATCATTCAGGCCTATTTTTAAAGCTGGCCCTAAAAGTATATCTAATTTCTTCATTTGGTTGGGTGAATTATGGGGGTAAAGATCCGAAGAGATGCTTTCCCTTTTTGTTGCTGTCAGTCTTCTCTCCGCTCCCTCACGCAAACATAGGCATATGTGTGTGCACTTGCTGTAAGCTTCTTTCCTGTCACTGTTGACTGATCTTGTCATGGGCCTCTCCACCAGGATCTGCCGCACATCCTGTTCTGCCTCGGTGCCTCCAATTCTCACACCAACCTTCATCTTTACCTAACAGTCACTCTTTCTGTCCCATGTCCTACACCCCTAAATATGTTTTTTGTGTTTTCTGATCCATTCATCTTTAATACCTATTAAGACTTCTATCCCATAACTCTCTTATCTCTCTGGAGAACATGAGCCCAAACCTTATATATCATTTGACCTAGGGTAATCGATTTCTGATAATATAGCATTGCTGCAACAGATTCTTTCATTAATAGTGACATATCTGAATGAGGGGATCACAGATTTATTTTGAAAACAGCCCTGCTATACTTCTACTCGTCCATGCAATATCCAGAACTAGCTGGCATTGATAAACATCATTCACTTCTGGGGGCTTCTTCCTTTCCCAGCAGGAAGCTAAGGTTTTCCTCATGGGTGCTGCTATGGTATCCTGCTGAGGCATCACAATGGACTGCCATAACTTGTTTTCAATTACTTGTCTATCTCCTTTGAGACTGAGCTCCTTTCAGAATCTTTTATAGATTGAGTGCCAAGTACAGAGACTAAATATGGATTATAACAGGGCCTATAAAGGTTCTATTAAAATAGAACCTTTTGGGGTTCTTAAGAGAATTAAAAGTAAATTAGTTTAAATTAAGTGCATGTAAAACATTTGCTGTATTATGAGTGTTCAATAAACATTAGCAGCTATTGTTATTAACACTATTATTAATAATAAAATTTGCTTCCTTATACCCAGGTTTCTGTCTGGGTATCTTTCTGTGTGACACACCATTCAGAAAAAGGTAATGGAGAAGGAGATGAAATTTGGCAGATGGAACAGAATAATGAGTTCATTTTTGGACATTACCTTTACTGCTTGTGAAGAGACCCAGGCATAAAGCTGACTTAAGACACACACCCATAGCTGGGACTCAAATGTCAACTAAATGAAAGAATGTTCACTCACTCTAGAGGGGAGGGGGGTGGGGGGATGGGTTAGCCTGGTGATGGGTATTAAAGAGGGCACGTACTGAATGGAGCACTGGGTGTTATACGCAAACAGTGAATCATGGATCACTACATCAAAAACTAATGATGTAACGTATGGTGATTAACATAACATAATAATAAAAATAAATAAAATAAATAAATAAATCATTAATTAATTCACTCATTCATTCATTCATTCATTCATTCAGTGAAAGAGTTCTTGGCCCTGACTTAATCCTAGTTATTTAGTAACTTTGAAAGGAGGGATCAAAGCAAACTTACATTTACTTTAAAATGTATGCACCATTAGCACTATTACATGTCATAATACTAAAAAACTGGAAAACACTGATCAATTTTATGTTTTAAAACCTCCTTCACCAAATAATCAAACGCTTATTTAGTACCTTCTATTATGCAGCTTTAAGGCCCTGTATAAATCACCAGTGTTCACTAGGCTGCAACCAATTTTGGATTCACTGCTCAAACATCCAAGCTGACCATGAATGTTCTCTAAAGACTTAAGATGCCAGATTTCCTGAGTATCTCTTTTTTCCCATGACACAGTCCTTAAGTCTCTCTAGTACTGAGATGTCACACCGATTTTTAAAAATCTCTGTAATCTATTCTGCAATTGTAAAAATGTAGAAGATAAAGAAATGGAGGAGATGGAGAAGGAAGGAATGAAAGGAAGAAGAAGAAGAAGAAGAAGAAAGGGAGGGAGGGAGGAAGAAAGGAAGGACAGACAGGACAGAAAGACTGCTCTATGTCCACATCACTAAATGGGTAGCAAGTAGAGGGAAATCAATTCCTCTTTCCCTTCTTTTTCTCTTTAAAAAAATTTTTTTTATTTTTATTTTAATTCCAGTATAGTTAACATACAGTGTTACATTAGTTGCAGGTGTACTCCCTTCCTCTTTTTTTTTTTTAAAGATTTTATTTTAAGTAATCTCTACACCCAACATGGGGCTTGAACTTACAGCCCTGAGATAAAGAGTTGCGTGCTCTACCGACTTAGCCAACCAGGCAACCCCCTTTCTTTTTTCTTAAAATAAGAAGATGAGTGGGAATCATTAAAAAAAAAAAAATTGTTGGATAACAACCTGCTTTCTCTGGTTCCATCAAAGATAAGGCCTAGGGGCGCCTGGGTGGCTCAGTTGGTTGAGCGTCCGACTCTTGATTTCAGCTCAGGTCATGATCTCAGGGTCGTGGGATCGAGCCCCGCATCAAGCTCCACACTCAGCGTGGAGTCTGCTTGTCCCTCTCCCTCTACTCCTTCCCCTCCCTCTCTGTCTCTGTCTTCTCTCTCTCTCAAATAAATGAATAAAATCTTTAAAAAAATAAAAAATAAACAAAAAATAAAGATAAGGCCTATAGCAGTGACCAAGTGCCAAGACTTAATAACAAGGTATTTGATGAAACTTCTCTTTCCTGAAGGTTACTAACAATCTTTTGTATTCGCTAGCATTTCTCTACCTCCTTAAGCAACTCTTTCATATCACCTCCATCCTTATTTCCTTCCTTTCCTGTTAGGGTTTCACCCTAACAACCACACTCTTAAAACATATCTGTGCATTTTATTCCAAAAGATTTTGACTGATAAAGTCAAATTCAAAAATGGTCAAAATCATGTTCCCATTTCTAGATTAATAGAAAGCTTGAATTACAGGAAATTGCTCATGTCTTTCACCAGTCAGATTCTGTTGAGTGCAATTCACTGAGACATCACTATGGAAACCACAGGGTGTAGCAGAAGGTAGTACCCGTGACTCAGCAGGTGTTACTTCCAAGTCAGTAGGACCCAATGCCCTGACAAGAAGCCAGGCAAACACCATACTATGCCTGTTTCATTTTTTAAGTGGTATATACATTGACACCGGGCTAAGGTGCAAATCAGACTTCAGATCAGCCAAAACAGGACCAGGAAAAATAGCAAGAGAAAGATCAGAGTCAAATGATGAAAGAGAAAGAAAAAAATAATAAATTTCCATTCTACTCAACTTTGTAAATCGGTGAATGTTGGCCTCAATGACTGGAACTGATTACTCAGAGGAAGCTGTAAGGGAAGGATGCGCTTTCCTGCTAGGCTCATTCTTATTACCCGTAAGTGTAAGATATTGCTAGATAATGAAACAGCTTTCCTACCTGTTTTTTCTTTCTTAATGAATTATAAACTGCTTAAAATTTGCAGTTTTGAATTTTGATTTAAAAAAAGAAGGATCCCTGTTGTTATTTCTGTAGTGGCTTGGCTAAATTTGACCAAAGCAAGGTTTCTCAACAATGGCACAATTGAGATTTTTGTACCAGATAATTCTTTGTTGTGGGGGTGTTGTCTTATGCATTATAGGATATTTAGCAGCATCCCTCCCTGGCTTCTACCTACTAGATGCTAGCAACAACCCTTTCCCCACCAGGTATAACAATAAAAAAATGTCTCAGACATTGTCAAATGTCCCCAAAGGTACAAAACTGGCCCCAGTTGAGAACCACAGGGCTAAAAGTAAAAAGCCCTGCTCTAAGGTAACTGAGAGCTATAAAGCCAGACTCTTCTTAAAGATTTTTAAGAAAAAAAAAAGTAAGTTTTTTATTAAACACCTAAACTTCAATGACAGAGGATTAAGACTCATTTCAGAAGTGACTCCCTTTCCTGGGGCACCTGGGTGGCTCAGTTGGTTAAGCGTCTGCCTTCGGCTCAGGTCATGCTCTCAGGGTCCTGGGATCAAGTCCTACATTGGGCTCCCTGCTCAGTGGGGAGCCTGCTTCTCCCTCTCCCTCTGCCCTTCCCCTCCTGCTTGTGCTCTCTCTCTCTCAAATAAATAAATAAATTAAATTAAATTAAATAAATAAATAAAATGTAAAAAAAAAAAAAAGTGATTCCCCTTCCTGAATATTTGCAATATGTGCCAAGTGTTTGGGGTTTTTTTAAAAACATAATTTTATACTGCTTTTTAAAAAAGCCTATATGACATGATATTACTAAAAGCTCCACCAAAAAATTATTAGAATAAACAAATTCAGTAAAGTTGCAGGAAACAACATCAACATAAAAAAAATCTGTTATGTTTCTATACACTAATAATAAACTATTAGAGAAATTAGGGGCACCTGGGTGGCTCAGTCATTAAGCGTCTGCCTTCAACTCAGGTCATGATCCCAGGGTCCTGGGATCGAGTCCCACATCAGGCTCCCTGCTTGATGGGGAGCCTGCTTCTCCCTCTCCCACTCCCCCTGCTTGTGTTCCCTCTCTCGCTGTCTCTCTCTCTGTCAAATAAATAAATAAAATCTTAAAAAAAAAAAGAAAAATCAGAAAACAATTTCATTTACAATTATATCAAAAAGAATAAAATACCTAGGAATAAACTTAACCATGGTGGTGAAAGACCTGTACACTGAAAACTATAAGACCTTGATGAAAGAAATTGAAGATGACACAAAAGAGTGGAAAGATATGCCACGCTCATGGATTGGAAGAACCAATATTGTTAAAATGTCCATACTTCTCAGAGCAATCTATAGATTCAATGCAATCTCCATTAAACTTTCAATGGCATTTTTCACAGAACTAGAACAAAGAATTCTCAAATTTATATGGAACCACAAAAACTCCTAAATCGCCAAAATAGGATGAGAAAGAAGGATGAAGCTAGAGGCATACTTCCTGATTTCAAACCATATTATAGAGCTATAGTAATTAAATTATAGTGTAGTATTGGCATAAAAAAAGATGCATAGATCAGAACAGAGAACTCAGAAATAAGCCCACACATATATAATTTAGTACTGATGACAAAGGAGCCAAGAATATACAATGGAGAAAGAACCATCTCTTCAATAAATGGTGTTGGGAAAACTGGACAGCCGCATGCAAAAGAATGAAAATAAACCACTTAAATCATACACAATAATTAACTCAAAATACAATAAAGACTTGAATGTTAAGAGCTGAAGCCATAAAACTATAAGCTCATTAACACTGGTCTTGGCAAAGACTTTTTGTATCTGACACCAAAAGCAAAAATAAATAAGTGGGACTACATCAAGCTACTACACTACAAAGGAAACCATCAACAAAACGAAAGGCAACCTACCAAATGAGATAATATATTTGCAAATCATATATCTGATAAGGGGTTAATATCCAAAACATATAAAGAACTCATACAACTCAATAGCAAAAAACAATCCAATTAAAAAATGGGCAGGGGCGTCTGGGTGGCTCAGTCAGTTAAGTGGCCAACTCTTTATTTCGGCTCCTGCTGTGATCTCAGGGTCCTGGGATCACCCGGTGTCAGGCTCTGTGCTCAGCAAGGAGTCTGCTTCAGGATTCTCTCTCTCCCTCTGCCCCCCCCCCTCAAATAAATAAATAAATCTTTTCTAAAAAATGGGCAGAGAATCCGAATACATATTTTTCCAAAGAAGATAAAGATGGCTAACAGGTACATGAAAAGGCACTCAAATCACGAATCATTAGGGAAGTGCAAATCAAGGCCACAATGAGATAATCACTTCATGCCTTTTAGGATAAAAGAGAGAAAGAAAAGGAAGGAAGGAAGGAAGGAAGGAAGGAAGGAAGGAAGGAAGGAAGGAAGAGAAAGAAAGAAAGAAAGAAGAAAGAAAGAAAAGAGAGAGAGAGAAAGAAAGAAAAGAAAGAGAAAGAAAGAAAGAAAGAAGAAAGAAAGAGAAAGAAAAGAAAGAGAGAGAGAGAAAGAAAGAAAGAAAGAAAGAAAGAAAGAAAGAAAGAAAGAAAGAAAGAAAGAAAGAAAGAAAGAAAGAAAGAAAGAAAGAGAAGGAACACAAGTGCTGGCAAGGATGTGGAGAAAAGGGGAACCCTTGTACACCTTTGGTGGGTATGTAAATTGGTATGGCCATTATGGAAAACCATATGGAGGTTCCACAAAAAACTAAAAACAGAACCACCATATGATCCAGCAATCCCACTTTTGGATATATACTTCAAAGCATTGAAATCAGGATCTCAAAGAGATATCTGCACTCTCATGTTCACTGCAGCGTTATTCACAATAGCCAAGACACGGAAGCAACTTCATTATCCATCAACAGATGAAAGGATAAAAAACCACACACACATACACAGTGTAATATTATTCAGCCATAAAAAAGAAGGAAACCTTGCCATCTACAGCAAAAAGGATGGACCTTGAGGGCATGTTGTGTGCCAGTCTCAGCCTATCAATAACCAATGCTGTGGCTGAACCAGCCCTTGTGGTTCTTATTATAATTGCAAGATGCCCTCAGCAATAACCATCAGGAAACTTCGAAAGAAACAAGGTTAATTACTAGAAATTACGTGGCACATCTGTGGCTACACAGGGAGGTTGTGGGTAGAGAGAAAAAGAGAGAGGGCATGTGTGGCCCTGGGGTCCTGATTTTATTAGGGTTGAGAATGAGGGCCTAGGGTTCAGGCTCACTTTTTACTGGTGAATTATTTAAAGCAGAATAGAAGGAATTTAAAGTGTGGAAAGAGAAAAACAAACAAACAAACAAACAAAACAAGTGGCCCAAGTGGTCACTTAACAAAACCAAGATCTCTAAAATAAACGAGACTGGTATGGGAGGGGGGACTTGTGGCCTGACTCTATTTAGTCCTATGGCGGGCAGGTGTTTTTTCAAGATAGCCATCTTTGAAGTAGATGCCTCTTTGAAGTAGATGGCTCAGCAATCAAAACTTCAGTCAGGCACTTGCATTACAAAAAGAAAAGCCAAAGGGCGTATGCTACAGGGGAATTATGCTAAGTGAAATAAATCAGACAGATAAAGATAAATATATGATCTTACTTATATGTGAAATCTAAAACAAGAACAAACACGAACTCAGAGATACAGACAACAGATTGTTGGTTGTCACAGGCAGGTTGGGCAGAGTGGCAGGTAAGCGAAATGGGTGAAGGGGGTCAAAAGGTACAAAAACTTCAGTTATAAAATAAAAAGTCCTTGGGGATGTAATGTACAGCATGGTTACGATAGTTAATACTGTACTGTGTATTTTAAAGTTGCTAAAAGAACAGATCTTAAGACTTCTCATTACAAGAAAAAGAACTATAATTATGTATGGTGATCATTTCACAGTATGCACAAATATTGAATCATATGTTGTACATTTGAAACTAATGTTACATGGCTATTACATCTCAAAAAAAGGTTTATCCTATACATTCATTTCATCAACATCTTTGAGTTGAGAACTCAGTGGCTATAAGTGATAAGCTCTGTGACTATTCATCTTTCATCGCTCCCCTCTGCACTCCCTTCAAGTAAAAATAAAAAAGAATGAGCGCAAATATCTAAACTTTCAAAAGTGGTCAGATGGTTTGTGGATAGGCCAGAACCCTGAAATAGTGTTTTTCCATCATTGAAAACCCCTGTCCATCCCCTTCAATAAGTAGAAAAATCTTTGGTCCTCCTTTGTGTTTTATAAAGTTGAAGAAAAAACATAAAAAGAAATCAAGCAAAGGGGAAAACTGGGGCTTTGTTTCTTTCTTTCTTTCTTTTTATTTATTTATTTTAGAGAGATTGAGAGTGCAAGCAGGGGGAGGAGCAGAGGGAAAGGGAGTATCTCAAACAGACTCCACGCGGAGCGCAGAGCCCAACGTGGGGCTTGATTCCAGGACCCTGAGATCATGACCTGAGTCAAAAACAAGAGTTGGATGCTTAACTAACTGAGCCACCTAGGCACCCCTGGGGCTTTGTTTCTTAACAGCATGATTTGATATATGCAATCTCATCCCCCATCCCTTAAGAATCACGGTTGGGTCCTGCTTCAGTTATAGTGATTACTCTTCAACGAAACCATAAAATCAGAAAGGTATTTTGTAATATTCATTTGGCCTGACTTTAAATATTTGACTGTATTTTTGGGTATGGATATATTTTCATGATTTGAATCAATTATTTCAATTAGTTGATTCAAACTGAGGTGTGGTATGAATGACAGAAATAGCCTGCATACCTTCATAAAGGTAAATTTAAGCAGTTATGCAGCAGAGTTCAATGGCTTGAAATTAGTCAACTTTTTATTTTATCAAATAAATTTTTTGATGTTAGCACCATCAAAAATTGAGTTACATGTTTTTATTCATGCATGTGAACAATACACTTTTTAATATTTCAGAACAAAATATACTTTTGTTTATTTTGTAAAAAAGGCACTCTCTGTAAATAGAGACATTCTGCATTCTCAGCCTTATGGAGGACAAAGGAATTAGGAGAAAAGTGTTAAGTCATGAAAATATATAACTAGAATCAGTAAATATTCCACCAGGAATGCAAGTCTGGGTTTTATTTTATGTCAACAAACATTTAACAAGCTCCCACTACGTGCTAAGAGCTAAATGTTGAACATGGCTTCTTTCTCTGCCATTGGTCACCTCCAATTCCATGAGAGTTAACATTACTTAAGACCAATATTTAAATAACACTTTGCAAATGAATTACACTTTCACTTACATTAAGTTCAAGTAAAAAACTACTGTGTATTTATTGAATCATCTATATGTAGAAATATAAACAGATCCTAATTCGTAATGACATGGGTATGAAAGCAGGTAGCTGTGGCAGCCACGGAAATGTGCCCCTCAGATCTCCTTCAAGTACTGGCAGCAAGGAGCACAGTCTACTAAGAACCCCAGCGGCAGCCCCACCACCAGGCTCCTGCCAAGGCTACACTTTCCTCCGCTGTTCCAGTCAAAGACTGAGCACAGTAGGGGTCTTAGTTCTGGCCCATCCCTGAGGGATTAAGAATTCTCTAGTAGGCAACTCTGGCTCAAGGACTCCCCATTGGCTTGGCTAAAGCTTTCTTAGAAATGCAGGGCTGCCTGAGGCTCTCCTGTCACAGGTGTCAAGCCTACAGAATGGACAGAAGGCTCTCCCTGCCTTTTTATTTTTTTATTTCTTGGCTCCCTGCCCTTTCACCTTCACAGACACTTCCCTCCAATAAATCTCTCGCTTGCTTAACCCTGTCTTGGCATCTGTTTCTCAGAGAACCTAACCAGAACCTGGTACTAGGAATAGAGCAAGAAAAAAAGAGGTAAGATGGATATTAGAGACAGGCTCACTCACTGCCTGGCTGATAAAAATGGCTCCAGTCTGAGTGGCTCAACTGCTGAAGATTTCAGTGTGATGACCTAGGAAAATGTCCTGATGGGAGGAACTACCTTGCAGGTGTGATGATTCAAGCATGTGAAAGAGACGAGGGCACAATGTCTCCAAGGACAGCAGAGTTGCTGGTTATTAAGTTGTACTGGTGCCTGGCAGAGGAATAATGAGAAACTGAGGGCCATTAATTAAAGGCTTACTGTGAGAATCAGAGACCGGACTCTGCTAGTTTACAAAGCAGCCCTTCCCTCCTGCAGTGAAGGTGCAGACAAAGCTGAGGAGCAGACAAAAGATCTGATCATGAGAGTTGCACAGCTCTGTAAACATTTAAATGCTCAGCCAGTGTAGTCTGTTTTGCTAAGGACAGGGCTCTGGTAGGGAAAACCTAGAGCTCTGAAATAGGAGGTGGGAGAACTCCAAGGATATTCTGATGATGTGGGCACTGCAAACCTCCCTGCACCCCTAGAGCTTGGAGAGGAGGTCCACCCTTTCCTAGTAAGAGCTAGCATTCTCCTGTATGGGAAGACACCACACAGGCTTCTTCCCAGCAAGGTAACACGTATGGAGCACTCCCTGTCTACACTTTGGACTGCTGAGCCAATAACTAGAGTCAAATTCCAGTATTTCCTGGCTAGGGATATGTTGAGCCTGACAAGAAAAGAAATAGATTACATACCAAAAGAGCTGCAAGAATTGGTGTATCCTGGCAGGAGCCAAGGGAATACTGCTGGGATTGAATTTCAAGGGGGGAGGGGCATAACATTGAAAAAGGAAGAATCATGTCTTTTGTCATGGGATTTGGCACCCTGGCAAGGACCCTAGGGAAAGGGGGACACTCACTGTTAGGATGGCTCCTAGAAGCCTGAAGAAAGTGATGGCCAATGTTGAGCAAAGTGGAAACACCTTGTTGCCCTGGCAGCCTGTAGAGGAAGAAATAGAGCTGAGGGAAGTTGGCATGATGGATGGATATATTATGTAAGGCAGAGACCATCAGATTATGTGCAAGGGAAAGCTTGGAGACACACCATTCACCAAGGTCAATAGGAATGTGCTGGTGAGAGCAGCAGTAACATCACCAAAAAGTTCAGTGCTAGTTCTCCTCTACAGACCAGAACCGATGGTAGAAAAAGGAATCCGAGAGCTGAGCTCATTAAAATCCATGGTGATCATGCCCTTGCCCCCAAACACATACAAGTAAGAGAGGTCAAGTGGTGGTGCTTAACCATTAGAAGCCAGGAGGCAGTCATGACCAGCAAGGTTGGAGGGGCAGCCAAATAGCCTTAATCTGCAGGGAGTTTGGGAAATCACTAAAGCATCATGTCCTTGAGGCAATTAGATGGATATCCAATAATGGTACTCCGACATCTAGAGCCATAAAAAGACAAGAATGGAGGAGGCCGGGTGTAATCACAGTAAAAAGGCACAATCCCTTGCTCAGTTACCAGACTTGAGCTGGAACTGCTGATTGCAGAGGTGGTTGGGTCCTTAGGGGGAGGGACCTTGCAAAACCACAAGTATATGATATAATGGTTTCTCAAAAGGACCTATGGCCATTTACTTACTGTAACTGTGCACGGGGAAAAGAGGGATACACAGATATTGCAAGGATTATTTGGCCCAAGATCTGAGTTGACATTTTATTCCCAAGACCTGAGGAGTCATTACGACCCTGTTAGAATGGCAACCTACGGGGATCTTATAAATGGAGATCTAGGGGCGCCTGGGTGGCTCAGTCGGTAAGCGTCTGCCTTCGGCTCAGGTCATGATCCCAGAGTCCTGGGATCGAGCCCTGCATCGGGCTCCCTGCTCTGCTGGAAGCCTGCTTCTCCCTCTTCCACTCCCCCTGCTTGTGTTCCCTCTCTCGCTGTCTCTCTCTGTCAAATAAATAAAATCTTTAAAAAATAAAATAAAATAAAATAGAGATCTAAAGTCTAACTTACAGTAGGGTCTGCTGAGTCCATGGACCTACCCAGTTGTCATTTCCTCAGTTCCCAAGTGTATAATTGGAAATGATATAGTTGGAATAACTACCACATTGGGTCCCTGACCCATGAAATAAGAGCTGTGACAGGAAAAACAAGTAAAAAGCCTCTTACATGCCACCTCTTCCCCCCCAGGACAGTAAATCAAAATCGATATTGCATTGGGGGTGGGTAGGCTAGGGGAGATTAGTGTCACCATTAAGGACCTAAAAAATACTGGGGGTGGGTGGGCAGGAAAGGAGCAGGTACATTCTCTTTCGTATCTGAATTGAATCTGCCAGTCTGACCTCTGCACAAACCAGACGGATTGTGGAGAACGACTAACATACGCCACTGCAAGCCGTCAGTGGTAGCGCTGATCCCCCGCTGCTGTGCCGGACACAGCACTGTTGCTAGAGCAGGTATGCCGGTAGGCCTCAGGGACACGGTGTGCAGCTACGCATTTGGCAAATGTGGTTTCTATTCCGGCTAGAAAAGAGGATCAGAAAGTTCAGGCTCACATGGAATGAACAATATTCACTTAATTTTGCCCTCAGACTATGAACTCTCCTGTACTCTCTCACAGTCCAGAGATCGAGGCTGACTGGACATCCGTCCATTAATCCTATCAAGGTTCAGCAATCTGCCACATTGAGTGATTTTTTAGGAGTCTAGTGATCAGGGGGCATACCACAAGATCTCTTCCAAAGCGTAACTGCTGCATTGGAAGGAAGCATTGGGCTTGGCAGACCCATTTGAGTTTTGTAGGCAACACATTTCACACCTAAGAATACTTACTGCTTTGGCTCATCTGCTGGGTAATACAGAAGGCAACAAGCCTTGAGTGGAGCCCAGATCAGGAAATAGTTCTGGGGATGCCTGGGTGGCTCAGCCAGTTAAGCATCTGCCTTTGGCTCAGGTCATGATCCCAGGGTCCTGGGATCGAGTCCCACATTGGTCTCCTTGCTCAGTGGGAAGCCTGCTTCTCCCTCTGCCTGCCACTCCCCCTCCTTGTGCTCGCTCTCTCTCTGACAAATAAATAAAATCTTAAAAAATAAAAATAAAAAAGGAAATAGTTTTATATCAGGTCTAGGCTATGGTACAAGCAGCCCTGATGCTTGGGCCACAAGAATCAGTAGACCTTACAGTATAGGAAGCATTACTGGTGGAAAAAAACAGTGTGAAGTTTACGGTAAGCCCCAGTGGGAGAATCACAAGACCCTGGGATTCCGCCGGAGCAAGGCTATGCTATCTGCAGTGGAAAATTAGACCTTTCGAGAAGTGGCTTCTGGAATGTGACTGACCTCTGGTAGACACAGAATGCTTGATGAGCGCCCAATCACCATGTGTCCACAACTGCCCATTTTGAGATGAATTTAGTCAGAACTACCAATATATGAAGTTGTATGAACTCAGCAGCAGTCCATCAGAAGACAAGAATGGTACATCTGAGATAGAGCCTAAGCAAGCTATAGGAGTAGGTCGCACAGACTTCCACATCACCCACCATAGCTGCATCGGTGTCATTCCTCCCATTTGCACCAACAGCCTTGGGGGGTAAACCAGCTGAAGGAAGTGGATAATGCCCAAGCTTAGTTTACTGAGGGGTTGGCTTGGCTCAATATGTGGGCACAAGGCACAAATGGACCATGGCTGCCTTAAAAACACATCAAGGGATGGCCTTGAAAGACAGCAGTGAGGGAAAATCTTCCCAGTGGGTGGATCTATGAGCAATGTACCTGGTTATCATTTTATGTAAAGGCGGCCTTAGATGAGATTCCTGGGCAGCGGTCAATGGCTGGTCAGGGTATGGAAGGAAAAGGGCTAGAAGATCTGACAAGGAAGTCTGGAGTAGAGGCATATGGATGGATATGAGGGAGTCAAGAATAAATATTTTGTGTAACATGTTAATGTCCACCAAAAAAATCCACCATGGAAGAGGCACTGAAGCACCGAGTAGACAGAATAACTCCACTAGTTGACATTAGCCAAACTGGAAGAGGCACAAGGGGCACATGGATGGAATGGCTTGTGGCAGAGACAGAGGCTATGAATGAGCTCAACAAATGAACTCCCACTTACCAAAGCTGATCTAGCTATTGTGTCTCTGACTGTCCAAACTGTTAGTGACAGAGACCAATGCTGTGTTGATATAGCACTATTTATTTCCCGAGGAGAACAAAAGACCATTTGGTGTCAACATGACTATACTGATCCCTTTGATCCTAGAAGGGCCAGTGATTCATTTTCACAGATATCTACGCCAGTATCCCCAGGTATCAGTCACAAAGTCTCAGCCAGCACCACTATCTGGGCATTACCAGAATGCCTAATTCACAGGCATGAATCCCACTCAACACAGTATTCATCCAGGGAGCCTACTTCAAAGCAAAGGAGGTAAGAGACCGGGCCCAACCAAAGGACCCCACTGGTCATAGCACATACACAGTGCAGAAATACACAGTCTCACAGATTACTGGAATGGCCTGCCAATGACATAATGTAAGCACCAGCCCAGATACAATACAGTAAAAGGATGGGGTACCATCCTTCTGAATGCATTAAATCCATCAAATCACAAACCTTTGTGTCCAAGGACCAAGAAAGAAAAGGAATGGCTCCACCATTCCTAGTGACCCACTGCTTCCCATTCCTAAAACTCTGGGCTCTGCAGGGTTGGAAGAATTGTTGCCAAAGGGGTACATACTCTTGCTAGGGAACACTGCAAAAGTCCTACTCCTAAGTTATAACTTTTAAGTTATGACTATCACCAAGGTACTTTGAACTTATGTCCAGGGACCAGCAGGCTAGAAGAGTGGTCAGCCTCCTGGCAGGAGTACTGACTTTGACCAGAGGCAGTTTGGAGGAGCTGGGAGAAATACGTGCAGAACACAGGCAATCTCTTTGGTGTCTGCTGATATTCCCTTGCTCCACTGCAACTGTTAATGGGTATGTGTAGCAACCCCTATCTGAGAAGGTTATGACTACCAAAGGTTCAGACCCCTCAGGAATGAAGGTTTGGGTCATGCTGTTAGGTAAGCCACCAAAACTTGCTAAGAAGGTGATAGCTGTGGATGAGGAAAATTTTAAAAAGATGACAGAAGACAGAGAGGATGAGTACTAGTTGCGGCCCTTCAGAGACAGGAGTTCCTGACCATCCAACCAAACTCCCTCTTCTAAAAGAGGTGCATGGAAATCATGGAGGAGTTGCTCCCCAAAGCTGTAAGAAGTGGATCTGTGTGGCACAAAGGGGTGCAGCTACAGAATGCTCTGCTCAGAATTCCTTCAAGAACCGGCTGCAGGAAGCACAGCTGACAGAGTCCTAGCTGAGGACCCCACGGCTGCTCCCTGGAACTGACTGAGCACAGGGAGGCTACTAGTGCTGGCCCAGTCTTGAATGGGGGACTCCTTTGACAAGCAACTTTGGTTCCAGGACACCCCATCAGCCTGGCCCAACCTTTCTTAGAACCACACTGCAGCCTGAGGCTCCTTCTACTCAGTCCTTTCTTCCTGCTCTCCTGTCACAGGTGTCAAGCCTACAGTCCAGACAGAAGGCTCTCCCTGTGTACTCCTGCTCCCGCCTCTTAATCCTCTACAGACAGTTCCGGCCAATAAATCTCTTGCCCATCTAATCTCATTTAGGTATCTGCTTCTTGTAGGACTTAAACTACACCAAAGCTCATATTTTTGGATCAGTTTTTGCATACTTCTTTGAAACCACACCCGAACTAATAGCAGTATAGGTGCAAAACTCAACTTCGTTCATCTTGCAAATCAAGTAAGTAGGGCCTACAATAGATCATATGAATTAAAAAGGTAGACAGATGATCTCTTCTCAGCCTTAAGAAAAATATGGTGAAATATCCAAGATATCCAAGAAAGCATAAATAATACAATGATCACACAGCTTAAGAAACTGAACATTAGTAAGAGTTGGAGTCTCCTGTGTATCCCACCCTATCTTCCTCTCTCTCTCCAGATTTTGATCTTTATCATCCCTGTGCATTTCTTTATATTTTTAATACAAATATATGCATTCTTAACATATATATTTGTGTGTTTTAAAAAATCTCTTCTTTCAGTTTTTTGTCTTTTTAAGTAGGCTCCACAACCAGCATGGAGCTCAGTGTAGGGCTTGACCCCATGACTCGGAGATCAAGACCTGAGCTACAATCAAGAGTCGGATGCTTAACCAACTGAGCCACCCAGGTGCCCCTAAAAATCTATTCTTTACTTAAAATTTCCTAAAATTTGGGTTATATATACTCATAGTAAAGTTTACTAAACTACAATTTAAAAAAAAAAAAACAACATATGTCACACAGCAGTATTTATGATTTACTGAGATTGAGAAATTAGAAATGGATCAAAGTTACAATGTTGAGAAAAGGAGGTTTTATTATCTTAACTTGACCATAAATTATAATTTTTATAAAAGTTATATAAATGCAAGCTGATCATCTTTAAAGTCTCAAAGAGCCAAATACAAATAAAGCACAGAAAATTAATTGAATTAAAAAAGTTCTGACATAATTCTTCCACGTTACATGTAATCATAGGAAGAATCATTGCAATAATTACCCAAAGTAATATTAAAGGTAACAAAAGAGCTGTTTGGTCTTAAATGTAAATTCAAATGTACAGTATATCTATAATAATAGATCAAAGAGAAAGTGTATCTGCAATTTCTAACAGTAATAAACATGTTAGCTAGCAAATACTGTATTCTTCAATGAAATAAGAAAGCAGATCAAGGATAAAATGTTGGATAGTCTTATCAACCAGGCCACCTTTCCGGACAGTTTTTCAGGGTAGTGTTCTACACATGTAACTGAACTGTTTGTTATTATTCTAAAGCCAGTACTTTATTTGCAGTCTGCACATCAAAATGTAACAAATAATTATTCATCAGGATTGGTAGGAATACCAAGTATTATTTCACAACTGCCACTATGTGTTTCTTCTTCTCTGACACAATTGATACAGATCCAGGCTTGCTATGTTTGAGACGATTCACCTCCCTAGAAATAAACAAAATAAACATAATTAAACGTAAGCACGTTTATGAGAAATCACCTTAACCAAAGAAAGCTTTCTTAGAAAAACCACAGTCTTTTCTTTCACCAGAAAACTCCTTATTAAAAAAGAAGTTTTCACAAGGAGATTGGGTAAAAAGTAGCTAGAGATCAACTTTGTTTAACTTATTTGCTTCTTCTCTTATCACATAACGATGTCCTATTACAAAGAGAAGAATATTCTCCTGGGAAAATGGTAGCGAGAGCTCTGTCTTAGATCCAAAATTCTATGATGGATAAAAATTTTTCTAACATGTTTCAAGAAATGGATGCTATGAGTTCTTTGCATTCTTTCACTTGGAAAATAATACCTCTTAATTCCAGCTTCATTAGAAATCATTTTTTAAAACATTATTTACAATAGTTTTTTTTAGTATGAGCAGAAATGTTTTCTTATTTTGATTGAATTCATTTTTACTGGTTGCCCTTTAAACATAATCTCAAAAAATAGGTAATGGAAATTCCCAGATAATCATTGCTTCCCCTTCAGGGAGTATCCAAAAACATCTCTACTGTGTAACAGCACATAAACTATTCCCTCAAAAGGCAGGTTTTTGTTTATTTCCAGCGAGCTAAGAGGAGAAGTTAGAAAAGGGTACTCAGAGAGAAATCAAATGCCCCAAATCATACTTCCGTCGGCGAGCTTCCTTCATGATGCGCTGTTCCTGGATCTGGCTGTAGATAGATTTTGGTAGATGCCGGTGACGAGCAATGCGTTTTATATGAGGATGATGTTGAAATTTCTCTTTCAACTTCTGGTTATAATCTTTGGCTGCTTTTTCTCGTGATGTAAGCTGGAAAAATGCATTTTGATATTTCAATGAATGGTTTGTTCTTTTTCTTCATATAACAAAGCTAGGAAGCACCGTTTGTCCCAAAAACTAAACTTCTAGGACATGCAACCAAAATTGCCAATGTAATTCTACCCTTTACAAGGTTATGTGAGTCATATCTCTGCAAACACTGAATTTCCTTTTAGGCTGTATGCCTCCAATGTAGATAGATGCCACCAAGTTAAAATATCAGTGCTGAGGGAGCAGGGCTATGTGGACCACTGAATCGGACCTTCTCTGGGCATAAATAACAGAGAAAAAGCTCCTAAAATAATCCCTCAACATTTTTCCATAAAAATAACTACTCAAAACGAAAACAAAAAGTGTTCAATTCTGTAATGACAAGGTCTTGTTTAACAAATGTTAAGGATGATATGATTTAGAGGAACTTGTAATGATGAACTGAAACCTAGGCATAGTGTAATACTTACCAATCATTAAGCCTAAAATAAAATTGTCTTTAATTACTGTTTATCATATCTTGATTTTCTTACTGGGGCTAAGTAGAAAATAACTCACATTTAACCTTTCCTTTTTAAACTCAGTATTTGTTGCTGATATAAACACTCATATTTGATACGTCTCATGTTTCTGCTATGTTTTTGATGTTTTTCTAAATGTCTCATATTTCTGCTATGAAACATGAGACATTTAGGATAACACCAAAAGAAAAACCAACCATAACCCCAACCCAGAGGTAGCCAGCCAATGATAATATGTGTTATATCTTCACTGAATCTTTTTTATAGCCTGAAGCTTTCTGTAATTTTTTTTTAAGTTAGTGTTTCACTGTTTTTGAAATTAAAAGACCTCCCAGGCACTTGCAGCCTTTGATGTGCCGGATTACTATTCCTTTAACAGAAGAAACAGGTATTCTCAGTTCTAACCTTCTAGTCTCTACACCTTCTCTCCTTATCTCAAGAAAAACACAAAGAATCAAGAAGGCTCAAATATTATCAAACGTTTTAATTAACAAAGGCCCCTGAAGGTGCCTGTGACATGAAAAAAGTAAATCTCAATACAGATTTGTCTATTTTGTTGCTAACTTATTTCTTTTTATCACAATTATGCCAGTTTGATCAAAATACTTAAAGAACTTCAAATAAATTCTTTACAATATAATAATACCCACTAAATTAGAAACTAGTTTTATGATAATGAAAGAAAACGAGTTCTCTTACCACACCCAATTTTTCAGAAGCATTAGCTTTCCATAGACGAATGTTCATTTCATCAGATCCACACATAATATATTTGCTGTCAGAAGTCCATTTTACACAGATAACATGTTGCATTCTCTTTGTGTGATAGACTTCCCTAAAGAAGAGGAATTAAGTTAAAATTAGGATTTTGATATAGATTTTCTTTAACCATTGCCCATCAAGTATCAGGATAGCACTTCTGAGTCTGAAGAGAGTATAAAAGGGAAATTCAAATTAATTTTAACATACTTTTATTGAACCAAACTAACAAGGTTCTATGCTAAACCCTGGGGACTTAAAAAAATTCCTGACCTCAGAGAAATTACAATTCAATAAGAAAAATAAACAAACTAAGCAAAACCAGATGCCCAGGATAAAGTTCACAAAATTACTGAAGGCATATAACACAAATAAAATATGTTGAAGCTAGAGTAATTTTTTAACAATAAGAAATAGATTGTCTCCTCCCTCCAAATCAATACAGGTCAATAATCACTTTTTTTTTTTTTCATTTTACTGGAGAATAAAATAAATGTAATAGCATTCAAAGAGCACATCCTGATATGTTGATCCTAATGTCTGATTTTTGTTTCAGTCAAATTGTTTTAAAAAGCTTGCTTAATTAAAGTGAGAGTTGATGATTTACATGTGTGAACAGAAAGGGAAGGCTATAGAAGTATCTGATGAGTTAAGAATCATTTTATAAATGGAAATGTAAAATATCGTACCTATTTGGAAAGGCTGTGAAACATGTTAAGTGAATTCACAGAAGATACTATATTGGGAAAGTGTTAAGAAGAGCATTAAAAAACAAGTAAAAGACGGGGTCAGGAAAAATAGAGACTTTTGGAGAAATGAACTTTCCATATCTGGGTTAGATGATTCAAAATGCAGACTTGAGAGAAAGGAAACGAGCCTGGCCACTCTGCACAGTAAAAGAAAACCCACACATGATGACCAGATCAAAAAGAATTTGGATTTATAAAAAATATCTGAGACACACTCACGAAACTAGTCTTTTACACTGTTTCTAACGGGTATGTTTCGAGCTCTTGAGTGAACTCGTAGAGAAACCCTAAGAAATGTATTTCTAAAAGGTGAAGGATGGTTAGAAAGAACATCAACTATTAAAATAAAAACATGATAGACTGCATTTTTCCCCCCTCTCAATTATCTGCTTTTACAAGATTCATTTCTCATAATCTCTACCTATTTAAGCGGCCCTTCTTTTCTTTAGCAATATAATATATGTATGTATGTATTTATTTATTTAAAAAGATTTTATTTGTCAGAGAAAGAGAGAAAGAGAGAGAACACAAGCAGGGGGAATAGCAGGCAGGGGGAGAAGCAGGCTCCTCACAAAGCAAGGAGCCTGATGCAAGACTTGATCAGAGGACCCTGGGATCATGACCTAGGCCAAAGGCAAACCCTTAATCAACTTAGCCACCCAGGCATCCCATAATGAATTTAAATGACAGGAAATTCAGGGTGCCTGGATGGCTCTTTTGGTTAAGTGTCTGCCTTTGGCTCAGGTCATAATCTCAGGGTCCCGGGATGGAGTCCTGTGGCGCATTCCCTGCTCAGTGAGTAGCCTACTTTTCCCTCTCCCTCTGCAGCTCCCCCTGCTTGTGCTTGCTTGCATGCTCTCTCTCTCAAATACATAAAATCTTAAAAAAAAAAAAAAAAAAAACAAATGATAGGAAATTCATCAGGCTTTAACCATTAAAAATAATCTGTTGATATATGAAACCAGTCAAATCCATGGTTAGTTCCTTAACCAAAATAGAGCCTCCTTAATGGTAAACTATGCAGAGTTCTTAACTTCTAGATATGTTTATACGCGTTAAAGATTTACAAAAGGGGGGCGCCTGGGTGGCTCAGTCGGTTGAGCGGCTGCCTTCGGCTCAGGTCATGATCCCAGGGTCCTGGGATTGAGCCCCGCGTCGGGCTCCCTGCTCATCTGGGAGCCTGCTTCTCCCTCTCCCACTCTCTCTGCTTGTGTTCCCTCTCTTGCTGTGTCTCTCTCTGTCAAATAAATAAAATCTTTAAAAAAAAAAAAAAGATTTACAAAAGCTCACTAAAAGTTACACTATTAGGAGATACCTTTTAAAACCTTAAATTCTTTACTACACAAATTATTCCATGTGAATGCAAGTAATTTACTAGTTTGCTTCGTAAATATTGAAATAGCAATTAAAGTCTAATTTCATTTTTTTAAGCTCTCAAATTAGTAACTTTATTATTTTTTTATTATGTTCAGTTAGCCACCATATAGTACACATCATTAGCTTTTGATGTAGTGTTCAACGATTCATTAGTTGTATATAACACCCAGTACTCATCACAATATGTGCCTTCCTTAATACCCATCGCCCGACTACCCCATCACCCCATCCCCCTCCCTTCTGAAACCCTTGGTTTGTTTCCCGGAGTCCATAGTCTCTCATGGTTTGTGTCCCTCTCTGATTTCCCCCCTCTTCAGTTTTCCCTCCCTTCCCCTATGGTCCTCTGTGCTACTTCTTATGTTCCACATATGAATGAAACCATATGATAATTGTCTTTCTCTACTTGACTTATTTCACTTAGCATAATTCCCTCCAGTTCCATCCATGTCGATGCAAGTGGTGTGTATTCATCCTTTCTGATGGCTGAGTAATATTCCATTGCATATATGGACCACATCTTCTTTATCCATTCATCTGTTGAAGGGCATCTCGGCTCCTTCCACAGTTTGGCTATTGCGGACATTGCTGCTATGAACATTGGGGGTGCATGTGCCCCTTCTTTCCACTACATCTGTATGTTTGGGGTAAATATCTAGTAGTGCAATTGCTGGGTCATAGGGTAGCTCTATTTTTAACTTTTTGAGGACTGTTTTCTAATTTCAAATACTGACTTATTGTAGTTTTTAATAATCTATTAAAAATTTACTTTAGAATTACATTTTACCATTTTAAAGTCTTTCAAAGAAAAACAGTTTAAAAATAAAGATTACTCAAAGCACTGGCTGTGCTATTTGACGTTTGTAATGAACTAGAGCAGACCACAGAACAAACCAGAACTACCTGTTAAGCAGATGAAGGCAAAGATCAGAGGAAATACCACTTGTATCTAAACCCAATCACAAGTACCATATACCACCGCTGTGATTACAAAGTTAGTCCACCATATACACATAACCAAACAACCTTTCAAAAAAGGTAAATGATGATCAAGACAAGAAAACATCAATAAGAAAAAATAGTTTACTGGTAGTCACATACCTGCTTCTACTTTTGTCCACAGGAAAGATACGAATAGATTTATCAAAACTAGCAGACACAAACTCTTTCCCAGTGGGAGAATAATCCACATCAAGCACCGCAGATACATGATCCATATGTACCATTACAGGAGTGTCCAGTGCACGCATATCAAAAGTATACAAGCTGTAAATGAAATTTTGATTATTCCATACAAATTTCTATAAAGAAACATATGCAGTACTAAGAGACACTAAGGAAATTAAGACCATTAGCTAAATAATGCACACCTAAATATATAGCTTTTTTATATAGCAGCAAGGGATAGGGAAAAATATTACCAGCTTTTATTATTCCTTAAGATTACACTTACACACTTCCATCCTCATTGTAGAAAATGTGAAACTTTCAAAAAAGTACAGAGTACAAAGCTTACCTTCAATTCCACCACCCAGAGAAACAACAGTTAGTGCAGTATAATTACTTCTAATCTTTTCACTATGCTAATATTTAAATATATACTTTTAACAAAATTTGTAACATTGTATAAAGTTCTGTATTCTGATATTTCATGTAGCATATTATAAACACTTATGGTTGCATACTTAAATGAGTTAAAATAACTTATAAATTATTTAAAAATTTAAATATATTTATTTATAATTTATTAATAAAAAATTTCCAACTTTCAATTTTAAATAATTCTTAAATTCCAGTATTTGAATTTTTGAAATTCAATCTTTAACTGAATGGGACAAATTCAATTAAATCTGGACAAATTCCTGCAAGTAAATTACTAAGTCCAAAAGCATGAGAACTTTTAAGGTTTTTGAGTTGACAAGTCATTTCCAACAAAGTTCCACTCCTGTCGGTGATATATAAAAGTGACTATGGCTTTTCAAAGGGTGTATTAAAATTAGAAAGCTATACTTTGTGCACAGCTGGTAAAAAAAAAAAAGGAGTTCATTATTTTCAAGATTTAAAAATTCTTTTTTTTTTTTTTTAAGATTTTATTTATTTATTTGACAGAGAGATATAGAGAGAGCACAAGTAGGCAGAGAGGTAGGCAGAGGGAGAGGGAGACGCACGCTCTCCGCTGAGCAGGGAGCCCGATGCGGGACTCGATCCCAGGACCCTGGGATCATGACCTGAGCCGAAGGCAGCCACTTAACCGACTAAGCCACCCAGGTGCCCCAAGATTTAAAAATTCTTAATCAACAGCTAAAATAATAATGCTTCAAATGAACCAATGTGCATAACCGACAACAGTAACACAGCATTACTATAATCAAGTTCCTAACATTACAACACTTCAAAATGCTAAGATTACTGAGCAAAAGTTTGAGGAGAAACCAGGTATCTATGTAATTTCAAGGTATCTCTCCAAAGATTAGTGTTAATTACAAAAGGAAAAAAAAATTGTAACTTTATAGTGCAGAAACTTGCCAGATACCACCTTAACTAAGTGATCAAGATTAACACCACCAGTAATAAGACACAGTGACATCATGTACCCCTGAAGTGATGAGCCAAGAAGGGCACATCTGTATTGTGGTATTCTTGCAAAAATTGTATAGTCTCAATCTAATAATGAGAAAACATCAGTTTAGCCCAAATTAAGGGCAGTCTACAAGGTAAACTAACAAGTAAATCCTTTTCAAAAGTATTAAGGTCATCAAAAACAAGGGAAGATTGAGCAACAGTCACAGACGGAGCAGACTAAGGAGACATGACAATTAAATGCAACGTGGAATCCTGTGTTGGATTCTAGAACGGACAAAGAACATTAATGGAAAGACTGGTGATGGAGTAAAGTCTGTAGTTTAGTTAATCAATGTCAAATGTATTGTACCAATGTTAATCTCTTGTTTTTGCTAACTGAACTATGGTTACATAAGATGTCAACCTTGGGGGAAGCTGGCTGACAGATACTATTTTTGCATCTTTTCAGTAAGCCTAAAAAAATGTTTAAAAAATTGACCTAACACTTAAAGAATACTTTTTAACATCATTACTATGAAAAATCACTCATGGTATTGGTAAAATATCCCAAATGACACAAAATTCTCAAGAGACAAGTCACTGTTGGTGGCGTTGTTTAAATCTCCCAACATACACAGGATGGTCAGCCAATGTCATACTGATCTTTGAGGTTAAACTTCTGAGTTGACAACTGCTTTATATTCATTGTCTAGAGCAGTGGTTCTCAACCAGGTTTTCTTTGTTTTAGCACATTGTGATTTGTTAGTAAATTCTGTTAATCTCTACACAAGAAAAAGGTTAAGAACTTATTCAAAATCTAAGTAAATCAACCCATTTGAATAGAAAATGTTTACATAAACAAAGTTTCAAGTTACAGGAGTCTTTAGGGATTATCTATTTCAACCCTATTATCTTACTGATGATGAAACTATGGCATGCAGTTAGTTTACATGACTAAGTCCAAATTTTTACAGCAGTTACTTGGGTGGGTTTTAAATTCAGAATGATTAGATTATTTGGTGGGCAATAAAAGAAAATACAAAAAACCATAGACTACCAAGGCAAGATCACTTTCAAGTAAGAGCAATTACGGTAGTCTAACAGCCTTCTTACAAGGGATGTGCTTTTTGTTTCAGGTGTCATATGAAATTCTTCCCAAGGCAAGAACTGAGAAATCCCAGAGATACTCTGTAAAAAGGTATCTTGCCAAAAGAGCTAATTAGAACAAACTTTAGAAACCTTAGTAAGGTTGGTCAGCAAAACACTATTTTATTACCTTTACCTGGAATAAGGCCATTTAATTTCTAATCGTTCATAAAGACTTAAAGGCCTTCAACTAATTTGGTTGGATATTACCACCTAATGAGAATCCAACTGAGCATAAGTAAAGAAAGTCATAACAGATGTTTTTAGTTGGTACCACTAAAACATCATGTAATAAATCCTATTTCTGAGCTAATTTATGTTTTCATAAATAATGACAGTGGAAAGAACAAAGAATTTAAATGCCGAAGATCTAAAGTTCAATCCAGTGACAAACTTTCACCTTCTCAAAAAAACATGTATTAAGAATCTACCATATGCATTGTACTACAACAAATGCTTTGGATTAAAGAAAAGGTAAGACACTCTTTCCTCCCTAGGGGATTAAACTCCCAGCTTTAACACCCTCATGTCTAAAAAGGGGATAACATACATGTCCTCCTACCTACCTTACAGGGATACTGAGAAGATAAAATAAGACAGCCAATGTGAAATGCCTCAACAAGTTTTAAGGCAATATATAAGGGATCATAAAATTCCATCTAGGTCAAAAATGTAAGGCTGCTAAGTCACTTTGCACGGAGTCTATAAACATTAAGGTAAAAATTGAAACTTTATTTTTCCTTTTGTCTTACTGAAGTTAATAGTGATGCTGATAACATGACTATATGAATATCAGCTATGTGAAGAACTACACATTTGGTAGGCAAATATTTTCAGTTTCTATTAAAACATGTATGGTTCAGTCATTATTTATATGGTACAGAGATCAGCCAACTTTTTCTGTGAAGGGCCACATAATAAATATTTTTAGCTTTGTGGGCCATGTGGTCTCTGTTGCAACCACTCAACTCAGGCATGATAGCACAAAAGCAGCCATATTCAACATATAAATGTGTATCATTATATTCCAATAACTATGTACAAAAACAGGCAGCAGATAGGATTTGGTCCATGGGTTGTAGATTACTGTCTCTGGTCTGTATCACTTTGAAAACTGAGAATATTTTTCTAAGAAGCTCTTCTCCCATTTGGGAAATACATTTACTTTAGCAAAGCAAGTGACAATTTTCTAATATTTGAAGGACTATTACCTACGAAAACATATTAGTAAGATTTATACAACTGAGTCACTTCACATAGAAACAAGTAAGTTTTAAAAAGAAGAAAACTTACTTGTAATCTTCATTTGCTGCAGTAAAAATGAAAGCTTCCATAGGGTTCCAACAAATTGTATTTGTTCTCATATCTAAGATGACCTGAGAAAGGAAGAATACACTAACCCATTACCATTAAATCAATTCCCTCTCAAATGGATAAGTCTCCCACTTCATTTCCTTTCCTTTTTTTTTAATTGATTTAAGCAAATATTTAGTAAACACCTGTTATGTGCACAGTACTCAGTTCGGTGCAACAGGAAAAGAAATCAATCAATCATTGTTTCCAGAGTACACAGGCTAAATAGTAAATACTGAAAAGTACAAAAATGCTTAATAAATGGTCCTTCAACCTCAAATAACTTATAGTTTAGTGAGAAAAATGAGATATATGTAAGAAAAGTTAAAATACAAACAAACAGTAAATGATTAAGTATCAAATTGGGGGCAAAATTAACAGTGATTTTAGGGTTAAAGAAGAGAAGAAAGGTTTCAAAAAAGACAAGCATGATTTGAGCTGACCTGGGAAGGACCAGCATATTAGTGTTCTCAGCAAGAACACTACTGGCATTTTGAGTAGAATAATCTTTTGTTTGGTGTAACTGTCCACTGTAGATGTTTAGCCTCTCAGGCACATGTCCACTAAAGGCTAGTCTCTAAAATGTCTCTCCCACATTTCTAAAAATATACCCCTTGTTGAGAACTAATAAGTGTAGGAGAGAAAAGATAGAAGACACAATGACAGCCTACTATATAGAATAAAGAAATGAGAGAAAATAGTATCTCTACCTCCATCAAGGCGACTTGCATGTGACAAACCCTATTTAAATTTTGTCTTACTGACTGAAACAAATATATCAATGGAATGCAAACTGGGACCAGATCTGGAAGGCCTTGAAAGCCAGGCTATAGTTCTTTTCTTCAACTAAAAGTAATGGAGCACCATTAAAAACAGAAAATGTAAGGGCAGAGGGGGCAGAAACTACTATTTATTAAACTAGATTTCATCTTAGCATTTGGCTAAGTGGTTAAAATATCATGTTTTATTCTCACCAATGTGCTGGAAAGTAATTATTAACATCATTTTACAGGAGAAACACAGATTAAGTTGCCTGCTTAAGGTCTAACACCAAAGTTCATGCAGGATTGGCCCACTATACCATGTGAATGAGTGAAATGATTAAAATGGTACTTTGGAAAGATCATCATTTTTATGTAGTTCAAACCTCAATGAATATACTCTACTTCTAATATTTTCGAATTTACTACATGTAGTAAAAATGGTTTAGAAACAACAAAAATGTTAAAAGCATTTCTTTCACATGTGGACTATCACAATGGACTTGTGGCACATGAGCAGTGTCTAGGCCCTTCTGCACTCTGAGTTGGAGCACTTGAAATCAACTTTATCCCCTTTCACTTACAGGAGCACTCCTCTCTACTGACAATACATCTGTCCCTCTTGAGAGTCAGCTTAAGGTTGTTTCAGCTTTGGTCTCTAAGTCCTGGAATGACTGCCTTAAAACTGCTGGGAGATGTGTCACCTTGAACAAGATAGTGCCTATCTAAACAAAACGTCAACAATAGTATCCATTAGCATGTAATTAAACAAAGCTGGTTATGTGAATCCATTACAAAACATTCTAGAACAGAATACTGTATGTGTCTTTTGAAAACCAGGGGTGTGAAGTAATGGGATGCAATACTTAAGAACTTTGAGCTCAGTAAGTACAAATTTGGGTGCCTAAAATTTACTGGCATTATGGAAGATATGAAGTTGACTAGGATATAGAACTTAGTGAAGATTTAAGGGTCTCGAAAAAGCAACAGTGAGATGAGAGAATGCCATTATAATGCCTTTGGCTTCTAAGAACAAGCCTGTGAAAATATTTAATTCTGAAAAAAACATTTGCTCCATATTTTTTTGTCACTCACTTCATAGAGGAATGCATTAACAATTGTACTTGAAACTCACCTTTTTCAGGGGAGTAGACTGCCTCATATCATATAGTACTATATTCCTGTCAGAAGCACAACTTCCCAAGAGAAATGTCTAAAAACAACAATCATCAGTTAAAAGCCAGGCTTGGCAGCAAACCCTGTCCATTCAAAGAACAAATGATTCAAATGCCCTTATTGTTTATGTTTAAGATACAAAGTTATAATAATATCAAAGTCCATTTTTAAGATAGAACAATGAATCACTCATAACCTCAGCAACCTAAGTCAAGTATTTTCATTGCTAAATGCCCATGAGTGTATTTTACATGTCAGTGATGGGAGTGTTCAGATAATTCAGTGTTCTTTTTATAACAGAACATATTCTATTTATCCATTCTTTTTTTTTTTTTTTTTAAGATTTTATTTATTTGAGAGAGAGGGAAAGATAGAGAGTGAGAGAGCACAAGCAGGGCCAGGGACAGAGGGAGAAGCAGACTCCCCACTGACCGGGTAGCCAGACATGGGGCTCGATCCCAGGACACCAGGATCATGACCTGACCCAAAGGCAGACACTCAACAGCTGAGCCACCCAGGTGCCCCTATTTATCCATTCTTCAACAATCCTAGTTTTCAGTATTATCACGAACACTTCAACAAACATTTTCATAAATTCAAATCTTCTTTTTCTAAAATTTCAGTAATGGATTACTGAGTCAAAAGTATGAACAATTTTATGGCTTTGATATTTAGGACAAATTGTTTTCCAAGGAGCTGTATCAATATACACAGCAGTGTGGAAATATGTCAGTTTTACTGCAACCAGGAAGCATTAAGGTAGTGGCATTTAAAAGTTCATATCTGTACAGAAATATTTTCTAATCATATAAACTATTGATTTTTAATACTTAAACATTTCCTCATGCTCATTACCTTTGTATAAACTAAGCCTGTTCTTTGTCCAACTGTTTAATTGCTGCATGTATAAACTAATTTTTAGTTACCAAGAGATTATCATGTTAATGGTATAAGAAAATATCCTGGTATCTAAGTTTTACACTCTCAGAGACCCAAAGCTGGTAAAAGAGAAAAAAGATTAAGTCAAAGTAGCAGGGTATAAAATTGTTTGTATGAACTACTGGAACAGGAGGTGCTGCAGTTTGACATGAGTTTGGCCTTGTGGTGCTGCTGAGAGGTCAGCCAGTCAGAGGGCACCCTTCCTGCCCCCAGCACATACCCACCTGCAAGTATTTAATTTACTTTTAAGTCAGTTATAGTGTCCAAGAGGCTGATATAAGTAACCCCTGGCTTTATGTTAAAACAAGCCCTCTACCTACCAGCAGGACCTGAGTCCTGCCATGCCTCCTCACTCATGGTTCCTGACACTTATAACTCCTGGCTTCTGCCTATCACTTCCTACTGCAAGCTTAGGAAGAAGACTTATCTACTACATGGCTGTATGGCCAGCTAACTACTACTGTATGTGTGTACACAGTCCAAATAAAACATCATAAAGCTAATGCTACAATCATGATCTCTTGTCCAGTCCTTTCCAAAACCTTCCTTTTTGGGGTGCCTGGGTGGTTCAGTCAGTTTAAGCATCTGCCTTCAGCTCAGGTCATGATCCCAGGTCCTGGAATTGAGCCCCGCATTGGGCTTCCTGCTCGCATCGGGGGGGCTCCTGCTCGGCAGGAAGTCTGCTTCTCTCTCTCTCCCTCTTCTTCTGCCCTCCCCCACAATGCTCATTCTCTCTCCCCCAAATAATAAATTCTTTAGAAAAAACAAAAACAAAACAAAACCCAAAACCTTCATTTTTAAATCACTTCCTCTGAGACTTTCCCCTAGTTAGTGACTCCTCTCAATCTTTCTTGGTTTCTCATTATGCCACCTCAAAGTCTGACTAGGTTCCATTTCTAAAAATAAAGACTTTAATCTGAGCAAAGCAAAAGATTCTGCCTAGACTGAAAGCCGACTTTTACACTATAAAATGTGGCAATGCTCAGCATAAAACTTTTGGCTTTACCAAAATTGTAGGCTTCAGTATTTTAACAGAAAATTAACTATTCATGATTAGAGGAAACAAATACACTCCCCACTTGTTCACAGCAACATGCCCTTCCCATTAAGTTTAATATAGGGTAAGAGACACGCACACCATTTGCTTTTACCACTCAGTTCATAAGGGTAATAATAATAATAAAAAAAACCCATACAGCTTAACAAATATAGTTGTTATACAGGCAAGTTTGAAAAACATGGTCACTAGGTCATTACTAATAACTAATTATGATTTTTGGAATTAACCATCAGCTCTTCTGACACAGGTGTTCACCAAAATAGAGAAGCAAAATACTGTTTATCCCTCAGAGAAATAGGAATCAAATTCTCTCTGTTCTGTTTATTTTTTTAATAGTAATAACATCATCCTAAATTTGGGTAGCATCTTTAAAAAATATTCACATAGAATTCATCATGTTTTACCCTCATGACAAACATATAAAGTACACTGGAAGATGTATTTAATCTCATTTTAAAAATAAAGAAGCAAATATAGAGAAGTGTGACTTGTATAAGGTCACTGCCAAGGTACACTGGCAGAAAATACAGTTCCAGTTTAGCTCCACACCAAGTAGGACACAAAATGTTTCTACAAATTGCTTGTGTTTGTAGCCTGCTTCTGCCTAGGGTCACCTTGGCCTGGCTCTACTTAGCTGGCTTGCCCCCGCCCCCCATGCCATATCTCACTTCTACAATCAAAAGGTGATGGAGGATGGAGTGAGGAAGATACAGTACAGATACTCTAGACCAAGGGTCAGCAAACTTTTTCTGTAAAGGACCAAAGAGTAAATATTTTAGACTTTGTGGGCCATTGTGCTGTCATAGTACAAAGGCAGCTACAAACAGTCTATAAATGAAAGGACATGGCTGTGTTCTAGTAAAAATGTGATTTATAAAAACAGGCAGTGGGCTCACGAACCAGTTTGCCAACCCCTGCTCTTGACCTATAGCCCCTCCCAGAAGTGTGCAGGTAGGTATGTGCTGCGGGCAGGAAGGATGCCGTCTGACCTCTCAGCAGCACCACAAGGCCAAAGTCACATCAAACTGCAGCACCTCATGTTCCAATACTTCATATAAACAATTTTATACCCTGCTACTTTGACTTAACTTTTTTCCCCTTTTATCAGCTTGGGTCTCTGAGAGTGCAAAACTTACATATCAGGATATTCTCTTATACCATCTAACATCATAATCTCTTGATAACTTTGAAGATTAGTTTATACATGCAGCAATTTCCTTTTCTTTCTGCAGGAAGAGGCATCTCTACTGAGTCTTTTGGACAATGAGTTCATCTATTGTTATGTATTCAGAAATAGCTCAGGGGAAGGTCTTAAGTAAGGGCTAGCTTAGCCTTTAGGGCAGCCTCCTTTCCTAAATTCAGACCTCAATAAACAATAAGTAGAGTTTAATCTCCAACTCTTCCCTCAGACCTCGAAGGACTTAGGAATCACCATATCAGACATCTGAGCAAAGAAAAATATAACTATCATCAGGCAGTATAGTAGTAATCGTGCATATTATTATAGATCTTTAGTGCCCTTGTCACTTACAAATAATTAAAGAAAACAATGCTCAATGCCTCTTCTGACCTCGATGAGAGTTAAGAAATGAACATCTCCCCAAACATACAATGATGCAATCTGTGGAACATGAGCACTGAAGGCATGAGTAAAACCGTTCACAGTACAGTATTTGCTTGACTTCTACTCCTAAGAGCACATGCACACACCTTCCTTTAATGCTACGTAACACTGGTACATGGGGCTAAACTGTGCGCAAACATGTCAAGATTGACCAAAGGTGTCAGAACTCAGATATACTCTGGAAAACTAACCAAATGTCAGAAGCCCACTAAAATTTAAACAAATTCTTATATCATACACTCAAAAGCTTCCTAAACAGAGCTGAAATTATTAAAGAAACAACAAGCAGAAGTATTTCAAAAAGCAGCATTACCTCAATTGGGTTAAATTTAACACTACTTATACTGTCGAATCCCCAGGTCATTGAACATACAGGACTTGTTCTTTGTTCATCCCAAATGTCCACTTGCTGTCCACATGTGGCAAAAACAGCTTCTTTCCAGTGATGATCAATTCCCGTATACACTGTCTTTAAGAGCAAAGATGTTGTTTTAGATGGGTCTTTTTATCATTAATATTTCAAATCTGCATATTTTAAATATATTTACCCACACTCTCATTTTTTTAAGAAAATCCCTGTTTACAAAGAAACTCCTTTGAAGCCTTTACTTAAAGACTCAGTAGAGCATATGACTCTTGATCTCAGGGTCGTGAGTTCAAGCCCCACACTAGGCGTGGAATCTACTTAAAAAATGAAAAAAAAAAATAAAGGAGAGACGAACCATGAGAGACTATGGACTCTGAAAAACAAACTGAGGGTTCTAGAGGGGAGGGGGGTGGGGGGATGGGTTAGCCTGGTGATGGGTATTAAAGAGGGCACGTTCTGCATGGAGCACTGGGTGTTACACGCAAACAATGAATCATGGAACACTACATCAAAAACTAATGATGTAACGTATAGGGATTAACATAACATAATAAAATAAAATATATACTCATAAAAAATAAATAAAGGATAAAACAGTATGATAAAAAGTAATGATTCCTATCACACATTCTAGGAATAAAGAAAACTGTTAACATGGATGTATTTAAGTTTGAATACATACCTGAAGTAATCCCTAAATCATCACTGGGTATTCCAGGATCTTGCAAACAATTAATGAAATACGGAAGTAAGGTCTAAAACACTCAGTTCCACATTTAACATATGAAGTACTGATTCCAGGACAAAAACACCGAAACCAACAATTGGATTAAAATTTAGGGGGAGAAATAAACCTGGCAAGGATGGATGCTAATACTGTTAAAATCAGTAAAATCTCATAAATTTGGTATTATCCATTTAAAAGATGTGACTGATCTATTCAGGGCCAGATTAAAATCTGTCTTTATACTATGTGGTAAAAAATGTTTGCAAAGCAAATTAAAAGGAAATATTTAGCCAACACTTTAGGCTTTTAAGAACCCTTAGCAGCATCCGCAGGCTTCCAATTATATTTTCTATTCATGAAAGCAAGTCTGACAAACTTTTCCACGGTAAGAATTAATCCCCATTACCACAGATATAGGGGTAAGACGAAATATTTCAAAAATATTTGGAGCTCCTAGAGAGAAGACATTTTCAAGAATGAAGCCAATTTTGTTTTAGGAATTACTACTTTTTTTTACCACCTACAAATTATTTCCATCTTATACTCATGCCCCACCTCCATGTGCCTTTAAAAACATTTACAATTTCTTGAAATCTGAAAAGCAGAACTTAAATATATACCAACATAATACTAAAATGATAAACTGATTTTAAAAATGCATTTATTTAAAGATTAAATCTAACTTTAGAAGTTCGCTTAATATCAAAATGTAAGCATTATGAAACATGGGTAAAGGCCATATGATCTGAATTACACTTAAGCTATAATTAACCATATCATCTGATTTGCAGAATAATGTTCTAAGAAATGTAAATGAGATTTATACAAATAGCATCATATTATAATACCTCTTCGTTGCCTAAAGGGTTCTTTCAAGTAAGAAATTCTGAGCTTTGTGTAAGATCTATGATAATATAAATCAGAGAGAAGCCGAAGCATTATTTTTCTTATAGATTTCCTCCCATGGACTTACCATAGGAAATGTTTCATTGAATCCTCCAGCTAAACACAGAAATTGAACCCAGTAAAATGAACACCAAAGACCCGTTCAAATTCTTTAGCTGCAAAACACCTTAACTGCATTAAATATTGCTTAAAATAGGTCAATTATTGCAGCCTAAAGTCTCATTTACATCTTTTTTTTTAAATTAAATTCTGACATAATTTTAAGAGAAGAATTTTAATAGACAAAGTACAGGTCAATTTATTTCCGTACCTTTCCTAATATTGTATGCAATGGCTCCTCCTCTTCTCCATAGCTCGGTCCATCCATTTTCCACTGCTTCACAGTTTTGTCATCACCAACCTCGAAACATTAATGATTCAGATGATAATGAACTACTGTTATTAACTGTAAACTTGATAACATATACATCAAATTATAAACATCTCTAATTTAAAAAATACATATCCCATATCCTTCCAGTACTGTATTTGTTGATGCATTTATGTCCCACCATGTTAGAGTACGGTATAGTATAGATTTGTGACAAATACACAGGAGAGATAAAATTAAAAATAAGATAGTGTAAGTCAAGCAAAAGGAGAGTAGAAACAAAGGTCATAAATATTGCAAGAAATTGCTTACTGTGATAAGGATGGCATTTCAAATTAGGGGAAAAAGTGGATTATAATAAAATGGTATTATGATACCAAGTTAGTCATTTAAAAAGTTTGAAGCAATCTGATACCTGACATAAATATAAAATTCCACATAATTTTAAATGTAAAAAATTAAATACAAAACATAAAAATAGTAGACAGAAGTCATTTTTATTGCCATGGGTAAAGCCCTTCTTTGCATGATATAAGACTCCAAAACTATTAAGTCAGTGTTTTCCAACTGTGAAATGCAGACCTCTGAAGGACCCTGAGAATTTTCCAGGGGTCCATGAGGTCAAAACTATTTTCATAATGTTGTAAAGACATCATTTGCCTTTTCACTGAACTGACAGTTGCAGCAGATGGTAAAAAAGCCATGGTGGGTAGGACTGTTGGCACCTGAGCCCAAATCAAGGTAAGGTAACAAACATGGTAGTTTAGACTTGGGCATGTGGCAGATACATTCAAGATATTAGGTGAAATAAGCTGCAAAACAGAATGCACAATATAACTTAGTTTAGGGTTAAAAACATAAAATAATCATATACAGGGCACGAACAATTGTATATATACACCAAACCACTAGTTTTAACTGAAAGTAGAAATACAGGGTATGTTAACTTTCTAGCTTACGTTTATATTATACACAATCTACATCTACTTTCTAAATAAAAATATTAACAAAGATATATATTTATCTAGGAGAGGAGTGTAAATTTAGTTCTTTCCTTACAGCAAATTCAAAAAGGGAAACCCTTTCTGCAAAACAATTCATAGTGCCCATGATATTAGAACAGGTAAGTGATTAGGAAAGAAGTTTTAGTACTAAGGTCAGACAGGAATTTCTTTTGTTGAGGATGCTAACAGAATCCTTAACAACATCCTTATAATAGACAAAAAGTATTTAATAGGGCTATATCTTTTTTTTTTTAAGATTTTATTTATTTATTTGAGAGAGACAGAGAGAGAGAGAGCATGAGAGGGGAGAGGGTCAGAGGGAGAAGCAGACTCCCTGCCGAGCAGGGAGCCCAATGTGGGACTCCGGGATCATGACCTCAGCCAAAGGCAGTCACTTAACCACTGAGCCACCCGGGCGCCCAATAGGGCTATATCTTAATAACAACCTGAATCTGAGCTATTGGCATCATACCAAAAACTCAATATTGGAAACCCATTACTGGGAGCTAGTAAGATGTAATTCAGGTACTGAGGTCTTCGCTAATCTGGCTTGACCCACTGGAATTTTAGCATTTATGAAAGACAGGATAAATTGTCATTGAGAATGTCTACCCTAAAGACTGCTTCTTTCGATCAAGCTTCTGATAGTATCTGCAAGCCCAAGACTGAATTCCCTTGTAATCGACTAAGCTACTCTACACAGTCTGTTGAGTATAAGCCTTAGCAGATCCATCAATCCTGAGAAAGGATTAACGTTTTGTAGAAATGAGGAGCCAAGCAATATATGCCTGGCCAGAATATCTTATCTCAAGGCTGAGTAAGCTGAAGAAAGACCTGTTGGTGCCACAAATTGAGATACAGTAGATGTTATTTTGCAACATTGTATATCGAACATTTTTTGAAACATTAAGTGCTAAAATTTGGCCAACAAGTAGTTTTCACATGTCTTACCTGAAGAAAGGAAGTGAATAGTGAATATGAAATATTTTTCAGCCTTTATTCATTTTACGCGTTAAAAAAAAAAAAAAAAACTAGCCAGGAAATCCTCTGGCTGGGATATTAAACTAATCAATATATCCAAAAGAATAACCAACTGGAAGTGCAGTTATAGTCAGTCTGCTCCAACTTCCCACCCAATTCCTTCTATAACATACTGTATACAGGGTCATGAAGGTTGTTTAAACCCCTTTAGTGAAAAATACCTGAATTCCCTGCCAAGTAGCCTATTTCGGTTTTTGACAGCGAGTAAGTCTGTCACTACACGGAAACCAAATCTTTTAACATTAACAACTATTCCTAATGCTGCTATACAGAAAAGTCCATTTCTTCTTTCACACGACAATCTTTCAAATATTTAAAGGTTTCCCAGAAGTCATCTCTTCCCTTTGCTATGCCTTTTCAATCTACCTTGGCACCCAGCATGCTACTCAAGATTTACATGGTTGATTAGTGTGTAGGTATACACAAACTGCTATATATATATATATAGGTCAAAACATATGAAAGGATAGACACCAAACTGCCAACAGTGGTAAAACTGAAAGATGAGAATCACAGGACCTTTAACTTTCTATTTTTTACAGGTCTATATTCCTAAAATATTTCTTTCAGTCTTCATCCTCATCATCCTTTCTAGAAGTTCACACAACCAATGATCCTTTCCTCCTGAGACATAAAGCTCGTTTACAGGGTCTTCTAGCTCTGGCTACTCCCAGAGTTTTCCTACTTCCTAGGAGCAGGTATTCCCCAAGGCTATTTCTTTGACATTTCTGGATTTCTACATTTTCCCTGTCACTTTCCCCCAAGATGCCATACCATGGCTTCAATCATTATTCCTGTACTGATGATACCAAGTTTAGTTCTGACTTCCTTCCTCAACTCCAGACCTACATCTGTAAGGGTCTGATAGACCTCTTCACTCAGATAGCCCACTGTAGTCCAGTTCATCATACCATATCCTTCCCATTCCCTCTCTCCTCTAAAGTTTCTGACACTCTTGACTTCCCCATTTCTGGAAGGAAAAGGAATCTTCCTATACACCCCTCAGTTGCCACGCCTGTCACACCACCAAAATGTTTCTAAACCTAACAACTACTTTCCACGGTTTTCCCTCCCTAGCACAGACTCATTATTGCTTATCCAAATTATTAAAACAGCCTCCAAACTGATCACTTACTGCTGTCAAATTAATTACCCCAAAGCACAGCTTAGATTCTTTCATTCCTGTTACAAAACTTTCAATGAACTTGAGCAGGTATTTGCACACCAATGTTTATAGCAGCATTATTCATAAAAGCAGAAAGGTGGAGACAAATGTCCACTGATGGATGAATGGATAAACAAAACATACGTCTGTACAATTAGAGTAGTATTCAACCATAAAAAGGAAAGAAATTCTGACAGCTGCTACAACATGGCAGATGCACAGAAAAAGAAAGTGAAACAGTGGTTACAAAGGGTTGGGGGCAGAGGGGAATAAGGAGTTACTGTTTAATGGACATGAGTTTCAGTTTGGGAAGATGAAAAAGTGGTGACAGTCACACAATAATGTGAATGTGCTTAATGCCACTGAAATGTACACTTAAAAATTATTAAAATGGTAAATTGTACATTCTGTATATATTACCACACACACAAATACTTCAAAAATTTACTACTATCTGACAAAGTACAAATTACTCATCTCCAACACTGAAAATCTTCCAGAGTAAACAACCTTTCTAGCCTTGCCTTGCATTAATCCCACTTCTCAGTGTTCTACAGAATATTAATTCGATAACATGTTAAGTATTTATTTAAAAAAATCAAGAAGTATGAAGAAGGCTGGAGTATATAAAGAAAACCAGGACTTTTCAAGGCTTTAAGAAGTGATTTTGGGTTGTGAAACTCCAAAACTTGGAACAAATAAATGAATTCAGAAAACATTAGCTCAGTCTCACACGTGTTGAAAAGAGTTAATGACTTAATTGCATTATACTTACAGTAAAAAAAGAAGTCCCACAAAAGCGAGTACATATTCCTCGTACAAAACCTTCATGTGCTTGTATTGTACGGTTACATTTTCGTTTAGTCAAGTTCCAAATTCTAACCTATGGTAAAGCATACCAGGAAATTTTAGTGAACTATAAACATAAAATGTTCAGGCGCAGGAGTACTACGTTCCAAGAAAAATAAATTCACACTGAAAGGGCTATGAATCACTCTACCAGATTGCTAAAAACAAAATCCTCTAGTTTAAAATACTGTGCTGCATATGGATAGTGTATCAACAAGCAAAAAATTCAATCTGTTAAGTACTCTGTTGATACTAGTTTAAAGTGTTTCAAAGCTTTTTCTTGCCAGAGTGGAAATAAGTGTTGAATCATTAATAACATCCTCTGTGGAAAAAAAAAAAAACCTCACCAATACCTTTACTACTGTAAACATGCTTGAGCCTTCAGCTCAATTAAGCCTTCAGCTGCTATGTTTCTAATTTCTGAGGCTTAGATGAGAAACTACTGTAGTTTGTAATTCAAACAGAATTCATTCTTGAGAATTAATAGAAAACAGGACATAGAAAAATGAAATCAAATCAATTAAAATCCACAGTAACGCAAAACTAAAGAACATTTGCAACACAACTATTTTTAGTTTAAAACAGCAATGTTTAGAATGACACTTGCCTCTCCATCACATGCCCCAGACAGGACAGTAGCCAGGCTCTTTGGATGCTTTGCCAAGCAATTGACTCCATCTCGGTGACCATCCAGAGAAGCAAGGAATGGTTTTGCAAATACCCGTTCCAGTTTGGTAGCATTTAAAGCTCTTACGTATTCTCGTGGGACCTCAAAAGGATGTAAGGTAGGATCATAGTTTCTTGGAACTGAAATAAAAATGTCTCCTCTTAATAAAATAAAATAATTAGATTTTAATATTTCCTGTGGTCTTCCTCAGCTAATTATTCAATTTGTTACCCAATAAGCCTTTGTTAGGAACACTGTTCTATGCCTAGCACTGTGAAAAATACAAAAGCAGATGACGTTTTACTCAGAAACCTTTCCAAAACTACCGGAAAATCATGGAATGCATACATCTTGCAAAATAATTAGACCCTACATATAACCTCAGCTTTTCCTTTTACATGTCTGACTACATTCTTTAACTGGATTGTAAAGCCTTCATGGGCAGGGCTTTCACTACATTCTTCACTTTACTACTTATGCCTAGCACAGTGCTTGGTACAAAACAAATATATGACAAATGTTTACTCAACCGAACTCTAAGCTCCTTTTGAGGCAGGGAACACTTAATCTCCAGTGCTAGTCACTATACTGATAGGCATACACTGTTGTGACTATGATTATAGTTACTTTTTATTGAGCATTTCACACATTTGTTTACTTACTTAAAAAAGTTTACCATGTCCCAGGCACTGTTCCAAATACTGTATATTAATCATTTAATCTCCACAGCACCCTATGGGGTAAGTTCTATTACTATTTCCCATTTTATAGCTGGGAAATTGAGGCACGGAGAGGTAACTTGTCTATGAAGTGATAAAGCCAGGATTCAAAACCAAAGCAGTCTGGTTTCAGAATCCATGTTCTATTAACTATTATGCTATGCTGCCAAACATGTTGTCTCAGTTAACAGTTGTGCTCAGGAAATATTTCTAAGCACACATGTCTAAAAAACCCTTAATGTTTAAAAGTAAATGGATTATCTTACCCCACATCTTCACCTTGCTGTCTTTTAATCCTCTAACTCCCTATTAATGGTACTATATCCAACATTCAATCAAAATTTACAAGGAAATAACACCTAAACACCTAAACAAGAATGAAAGAATAAAAAAAGGTAACAAATGGAGTGCCTGGGTGGCTTATTTGGTTAAGCAGCTGACTACTGATTTTGGCTCAGGTCATAATCTTGGGGTCCTGGGATTGAGGCGCGCGTTGGGCTCTGCACTCAGAGGGGAGTCGGCTTGAGATTCTCTCTCTCTCTCTCAAATAAATAAATAAATAAATATCTTTAAAAAAAAGGGGGGTAACAAATGTCTTCCTTGATTTATGTTTTACAGAGCTCCTAAACTTCTATTTTTCCATTTTGCTATTAAAACTTCCATCAAATGTGCCTGGATGGCTCAGTCAGCTAAACGTCTGCCTTCAGCTCAGGTCATGATCTCAGGGTCCTGGGAATGAGCCCTGGGACAGGCTCCCTGCTCAGCGGGGAGTCTGCTTCTCCTTCTCCCTCTGCCCCTCCCCCTGCTCATGCTTGCTTTCTCTCAAATAAATAAATAAATAAAATTAAAAAAAAAAAACCACTTCCATCAGAAACTATAAAGAAATAGGAAGATATAGAAAATAAGACATTCAATAACATCAGATGATGAATAATCTCCTAACATGGAGAGTCTACGACCAGCCACTCACTCACTCATTCCTTCCTTCAGACATTTACAAAGCAACCACTATGTGCCAGGTGTTTTCTAGACACAGTGGATAAAGAAACAAATAAGATTCTTCCCTTCTACACAAGCTCAGTCTGATGGAAAGGACTAATAACCAAAATAATCATGAGACAATGTGATACACACTCTGACGTTAGTACAAAAATGTGATCAAAGCATAGAAGAAGGGTGCTTTAAATGGCTGGGGGGGGCAACTACAGGGAATAAATATGCAAAGATTATTGTTCAGAGGAAGGAGCTAAATTGAGTAAGGGTGTGTGCCACAGGACATCTGAAAGAGAAATGTCTGAAATGTACTCAGATCTCCAAGGGTAAATGTAAGCTACTTGCAAAGAAAGTAGTAACTAGTGAAATTAGAGAGGAAGATGGGACCAGAGGTTCAAGAAGCAGGGATGATGTCAGGTCCAAACGACATAACCTAATTTGCATTTTAGAAATATTACTATCTTGTTACCTAACCTGTAAACATCTTGTGAACAGAGGCCACATATTTACCTCTCAGCATTACTCATATATATGTGGATAATCTCTACTACTCAATCAAAATACTGAAATATCATCCGAGCCTCATCTGCTATGGCTTATCCCCCTTACTCAAACTCCGAAGACATGGCCCTTCCCTTATGCTTTATCTTTATTCCTGCCTTAAGGCCTTTGTTATTCTCTTTTCAGACATGGGTAGTCCCTCGTCATTTAGATATTATGATCTATAAATGATAAGCAGTCAGGATGCTAATGGGGGAACAGACCAGTAAATAAGAATAAATAAGACCAATAAATAAGACTTATTAATTTCATTTTAGCCATTTTCCCCATCAGACTTCTGCACAAGAGTTTAGAAAATCGATGGCTTTACGTTTCACCTTTGTCTCTTTCCACATTTAGAAGGACGTAACTGTAAGAAGTAAAGTGGCCGAAAGTTCGAGAGGTTTAAAGAAGCCTGTTAAATCCTTGAATTCACGAGTTTGGCTTTCACGTTCCACTTCTCAACAACTGGAATCTGAGAAAAATCAGAGAGCTGCAGCTGGAAAGGGGAAGGCGGAAGCATCCCAGGTATGACCAACTTTCCCCCTTACCACTAGAAAAAGTTCTTCAAAAACGGCCTTGAAGAGAAGTCACCTGCTACCCAGTCCCGCAACGTCCTTATCTGTACAAAGTTAGCCTCGGCAAAAGGGAACAGGGCAAGAGCCAGACTGGAGCGCCAGTGTGCCCCCAGCTTTGCTCCGTGGACGCTGAGGCCACACTCAAGGCGGGCAGACTCCCTAAGAACTTGTCTCACCTCTTTGTAAGTCCAGCTTGGTTTCGCGGACATAGTTGTCCGGGTTCCGGCTCAACATCTTCACCTTCATTTTGGCGGCTAGTTATCCCAGACCACCCAAGCCTTTCCTCCGAGTTCGGGTTACCCCCGCCTCCTCAGGCACATGCTACTTCCGCTTCAATACTACTTCCTGTCATGTGACTTCCACGGTGTGGAAGCCAGCCGCCTCAGCAGGACCCTGCGGCGCTCCGTAGTTCTGCCGACCGAGGTTGGCCCGAGGTGGTTCTTAGCAGTGCTCTCGGGTCCGCTTCCCTCGGCCCGAAACGGCCGCAGCTGGGGGCGGAGCGGGGCGGGGAGGGGGGCGGAGCGGGGCGGGGAGGGGGGGCGGGGACTTGGCGGAGGCGGGCGCCCCGCTTCCTTCGCCCTCTCCGCTGGCGTGACGTGCTACCTCGCCCCTCTCACGCGGGCTCTGCGCTGGGGTCTCTCCGCTTAGTTACCGCGTCCTAGCACTGGTCCCGGAAGTGGGCTCGCCCCCAGCGGTTTCTGCTCCTGGGCGGCGACGGTCGCCACGGTGGCGGCCACTGCATCTCCTACCACCTCCGCGGCCCTGGGCGTGGTATCAGCGGGCCCTGGGACTATGACGGGCCAGGGTCAGTCGGCGTCAGGGTCGTCGGCGTGGAGCACGATATTCCGCCACGTCCGGTACGAGAACCTGGTGGCGGGCGTGAGCGGCGGGGTCCTGTCCAACCTCGCGCTGCACCCGCTGGACCTCGTGAAGATCCGCTTCGCGGGTAAGAGCCCACTCGGACCCTGGGCTCCTTCTCCTTGCTGGTACCCCGAACTGGGTGATAAGCAAAAGGAGGCCTTGCTTTCCCCTGCCCCTTGCATACTACGAGGCGAGCGTTGAAGCAAATGCTGCTTATCCGGCCTCACCTGGAACTAGATTTGAGGAAGGGGAGCCTGGGAAAGGGATCCGGCCGGCCTCGTTCCAGTTCCCCAAGTCTAAGGGATGGAGAACAGGGATAGAAAAGTCTGAGAAAAGTTCAAATTGGCGTAGGATGGAGGACTCAACGCCGTATTTGTAAAGTGAGAAAGGGATTGGCACATTTTAGGGTTTAGCCCTCGCATGTGCTAATCATTCACCAACCGTTGGAGGTACTTTGAAATCTTACGGTAGCCACGTGTTTGGCAGCTGAGCTGAGAAAAAGTGCTTGGGCTACGGCGTAATCCTCAGCGGGTGGCTGGGAATAGGTTTGGGATAGGATTCTCTTGAAGGCTTGTTTTTTGGTGTTTATAGTGTGGTACAAAGTCCTATGAAGGAATAGATAGCTAGAATCCAAATGCTATTTTTTTTAATTTACGTTTATGGAATTAAGTGCAGGGAGTTAAGTGAAATTTACAAAGCACCTTAGAAGTTAAACTCAACAGTAAATTCCGGAAAAGATAGTTTCGAGGAAGGTCTTGATAACTTTACTGGGAGACTATTTTCTGGCATTTGGTTTTCTTACTACTACAAGTTCTGCCTTGAGAATTAGATCTGCAGAAGTGGTTCATCTTCAAGAGTCAGAATGATTCTATCCGCCTAAAATATATTGTTCTCTTAGTATTTGTAGACTGCTGTATAGGATACAGAGGTACCTAAACAAAGTTCTTATCCTCAAGGGACTTACAGTCTAATTGTAGGCTTGAGTGTTAGTCACATAAAAGATAATTCTAAGACAACATAAAATCGAGGGCAAAATCCAAATATCAAAATATGAGTAGAGACAATCAGGAGAATTATAGATTGCTGACAGCCATAGGTATCTGTATCTGTAAGATTCCATTAGATCTTGAGGTTCCCCACAGAAGGACTGATATTTTGACAGCTGGAAAGGAGTCAAGAAGCTATTCTACAGAGGAAAATCAGTGAAAATTATGGAGTATACTTCCTAGAAGAAAACCCAGAAAGGCATATAATTTCCAATGTTTTGTCTAGGAGAAAAGGTGACAGTTGGGATGATCACTGAGGAATAGTGTTGGCTTGGTGAGTTTAAGACTGTGCTATGAAGCAGATTATGCCTGAAGAAAGGGAATTCTTGGTACCTGAGAAGATTGGTCATCTTGATGAAATGGGGAGAGTCTTAGGAAACCAGTGTGGCCAGGGTAATAGGTAAGGTGATTGAGACTGGATGGGAGGACAAAATTAAAGATCTAGGAATCAAAGTAGGACTTTGTAATGATAAAGTGTGGCTGTGAAATCGTGACAGAAAAGAGGAAAATTTAGGAAGATGAATAACTGAAATCAAAATAGTTGATTGGCCATCAGCATTAATGCTGTAGTTTTTATGCTTCATAAAACTTACGCCCTTGTAATGAAATTTTAATTACCTAGTGACAGGGGTATTAGTCTTGAATGTCCCATTAAACCAAACCTGGAATATTTCGATGAGTTCAGGTGCAAATTGGAACTCAGAAGTGTCCAGAGTGGTAGAAAGATTAGAAATCACTTGTGAGAAATGACTGAAGAACTAGTTTGGCTGCAGGTGGGTGGAGGGCAGGGACAGGTATTTGAAGAGCTGCCATGTGTGAAAGGGATTTATCTTATTATGAGTTCATCTAAAGACCAGGTAGAGGTTGAGTGGAAATGACAGGTAAGCAGATTGTGGCCTGCCCCAAGTGGGGGTGCTCAGAAATGAAACTGGTGATATCTGGAAGTGGTTCAGGGCTAGATGACAGTAGATAGAAGATGCTCTTGGTTGAGTGGAAAGGTCTTGAGGACCCTTCTAACTTTAAGATACAATTTTAAATCATCCAAGAATGATGAGAGAGAGGGGTGCCTGGCTGGCTCAGTTGGAGGAGGGTGCGACTCGATCTTGGGGTCGTAAGTTCAAGCCCCATGTGGGATGTAGAGATTATTTAAATAAAACTTAAAAAAGGACTGATGAGAGAGAGAATGCATGCCCCAATGAAGAATGAGGTATAAAAACAGTAAGTTTCCAAAATAACCTGAAAGCCTAATAATCCATAAGTTAATCGAGGAACCAAAATGTAAAATCAAGTAACAAGAATATCACATAGTCCAGTTTTGTATATATAGGGTAATATTGCACGACCCTGTAGCTTAAAGAAACTAATATTCACTTAATGCTTGCTGTGTGGCATACATGATTTTAAGGGCTGTATATGTATTAATTCATTTAGCCCTTTGTAATTTTTATAGTTAGGTTCTATTATCTTTCCCATTCTGTGGATGAGATAACCACAGAGTAATCAGGTAAGTGACGCAGGGTCACACATTAAGTGTTGGAGTGGAAGGGGGCTGCAAAGGAAATTTAGTGGCCAGTGAAGAAAGAGGAAAATCAGGAGAGTGTGGTGTAAAAATAGCCCAAAGAAGAGTGTTTAGGAGGTAGACAGTCTTAGGTGCTGCTGAATGGTTGGTGAGAAAGAGGATTCCCAAAGTTCACTTTAGGGGCTTTGGAGCACTTGCAGTAATGGGTGGAGGCCCAAATCACAAGGCAGTGGACAGTTCATACTATGACACCATTGTCCTACTTTCTAGCCTAATTTCCTACCATCCCTTCCCTCCATCAACTGTACACTTTTCACCAAAGCCCTAATGTTCTCCCAGACGGTGCCAGGCACTGGGATGCTTGCAGGTTATCTACACCAGCTATTGCACTTGTCTAGAGACAAACCTTTCTCTCCTTTCCCCAAAGACAAGTTTCTAATCAATCTTCAAGGCTCTACCCAAGCATTTCTCTCATGTTCCCTGTCACTCTACTGCATCTCCCCAGTTCCTTCTATACAGAACATTTTTTTGTGTTTCTTCTGTAATCCTATAGCACTTCATTCACCATAGTGCTTGTAACTTTGCAACGTGATTGTTCCTGTTTGGCCTTGAAGATTATGTCTTCCTCAGGGTCAGGGTTTGTGTCCTACTTATGTTTAGATTCCCCCTTTGCCTGGCAATAATAAGGAGTCAATAAATAGTTTTTCAATTTTTTTTATAAATTGATAGGTGTACAAATGAATATTTTTCAGATTTAAAGATTTGATCCTAACTATATAGTGGAGACAAGATTATAGTATCAGGGAAGTATAGGGTATAGAATGTTGTTGCCTGTTACTGAGATACTTAATACTCTACTTTTATAATTAAGTGACCTGTCAAAACAATAAAGAAGTCATTGGTTCATACCCATGAAAAGCAAAGATGGTGTTTCTGTGGTTTTGTTTTTTACCTCAAGAGAGAAATTGTGTTGTGAGCTTATTATTGAAAGGAAAATGGAAAGGTACTTAGAAGAAATTTATGAGGAGAATAAGAGATGTGAAATTCAAATTCTGTTGTTTATCAGAAAGATTATGAAATAAACACAGCAAAATATTTCTTGAGAGCCAGTCCCTCTATTACTTGCTTTTAAACTTGGTATCTTGTATAAACTTGACAGCAACCTGTGAGGTAGGTCATATTTATCCCCATTTTATAAATGAGGATGCTAAAGCTCAGAAAGATTAAGATCATGTAGCTAATTAGGGAAATTAGATATCAAACCCAGGTCTTCTGACAAAACCTCATGTACTTTAATCTCATTTCATGGTGTAACATTGTTAGGTTAATGATGAAAGAAATTGACTTTTCTCCCTTTCCCTGGCAATGGCAAACAGTGATTCTTTGCCAGGCTGCATTTTGTGATGGAGTAGTGACAAAGGGGACAATGAACTGGGCATGCTTTTATATGGCCAGAGGACTGTAATTTGTATAAACTAGAGGGCAGTTTCAGTATGTACTTAAAACCTTTGACCCATATTAATTCCCATTCTAGTAGTTAATTCTAAGGATATAGGAATTTGAATGTTGTACAGAATATTCTCTAGAAACCTTTTAATAATAGCAAAAAAAAAAATGAGAACAACTTACATGTCAAGTAGGGGAATGATTGTACAAATGATGGGATATCTATGAGAGGGAAAACCATGATAGCATTTTTAAAAATCTTTTGATAGTCTATTTAATTACAAATAACAAGTTTATAATAACAGAGGAATTCTCACAATATACTCTTGAGTGAAGAAAAAAGCAGTATACAAAACTATATGTAGTAAAATTCCAATTTTAAAAAATCTAGATTATAAATTTGACATTATTTCATTCCATTTCCCCATAGGAAACAGAAGGCACATTCAAAATAAGATAATTAAGGGCGTGGCGGGGGGGGGGGGAGGTTGCTTAACAGGACTGTTTACAAAGATACGAGATTATAGCAAAACCACAAGGAATACTGCAGTATTCTGGAGCTAGAAACCGTTTGGGCTGTTGCCACCTGAAGGGCCAAATGTCAAGGGGGAGAAGGTCACTGAGAGAGGGCCACCTTGAGAGGAGCTGTGACTGGCAGTAGAAAAGTGCAGCCCACCTAAGGCAACGCCATAGGAAGGGAGGTAAAAGAGTAAATACCTGCATCCACTCTCTTCCATCCCTCTGATCTCTTGTCAGGCCTCCCCACTAGCCGAACTCAACTAGAAACTAGAAGACAAGGTCAGGCTGCTAGGCAGAACGTGGTAGAGAGGGATGGACAATGGATCTGGAAAAGAAACAATATTCAGGGTATAATAATTGAGTAAATATATATTGAGCGCCTACAGTGTACAAAGCACTAAGATAGGAGTAGAAATAATTGCATCGAAGAAGTAGTAGTCTCTGCCCTCACAGAGCATCTTCCTACTGGGCAGCCAGAATAATTGAACAATAATGATTGCAATGAAGAGTGTTTTTATTATGGTAGGGAAAGTATGGTATGCCATGGGTGCAAAGAAACTTGAGCTCATCTAGGGGATAGGAAAAGGATCACCAAGGGAAATTATTAAACAGACCTGAAAGAGGAATCAAAGTTAGCTGTGTAAAGGAGTTAGGTGGCTGGGAAGACAAGAGTGTTCATGGCAGACAGAATAGCCTGTGTAAAAGCTTTAAGGTTCAGAGACTGTAAGAACTGAAAGTTGTTGAACATTCTAGCAATATGCATCAGATATTTTAAAGAGAAATTAATAAAGAGTAAATAATTCCAAAAAATAAAGAGAAATATTTTTCTCTATCTAAAAAGGGTTTTCTTCTGAATTTATCTCTACTAGGACTATGTGATGTCTGTGTTTATATGTGATTCAGAGCTAGAACTTTCCTCTCACCTAATTTTGTGCCTTTACTGCAGTGAGTGATGGATTGGAACTGAGACCAAAATATAAAGGAATTGTGCATTGCTTGACTACCATTTGGAAACTTGATGGACTACGGGGACTTTACCAAGGAGTAACCCCAAATGTGTGGGGTGCAGGTTTATCCTGGGGACTCTACTTTTTCTTGTGAGTAGATCTGGGAGATTTTACAGTACTAAATAAAAGGAGTTTTTGTTTTCAGTGATCTGTACATTTCAGTTGATGAAGCAAGATGAGTCATTTCATCAGTTTCTCTGAATAGGAAGGGTCAGAAGGAGCAAAAGGCTTATTACTTTCCTTCTCTCTCAGCTATTATCAGAGGCATTTGGTCTGCAAGAAAGTTCTAAATAGGAAGAAGGTGAAGGATGAGTTGGAGAAACACTCTTTACAGAAGCCACCTCTGTGAGGTGAATTCGGGAAGATGCCTTATCAAAGTACTCCTGATTCGTAAGGAAGTTGGAAAGCCGAAGAGGACATGTCTTGGGGTCCTCATAAGAACACATACAATGGGAGCCCCCTCTTGGGAACAGAAAGTAAAAGCCAGTGCGCGGCTAAAAGAGCTTGAGGCACATCCCTTCTTGCCTCCTATTTGACCTGCTCCATCGTCTTCCTAGCTCGTTCATTTCCTTCCTCCTTCCCCTGTCAGGTATGGTCACCGTGTGAAATAGCTGTGATTCTGTGAGCAGTGAAGAAGCCGCAGAAAGTGCCTGTGACAGGCACACTCAGCTTACTGACTGTGCAAGAGCGTGGGAACAGAGCACTGCATTGCAGGAGCGCTTGCTGCCTCTGTATTTGAACTGGAATCCAGGATTGGGGAGGCTTGTCTTTGTTTTAATAGATGGCATTTTTAGGAGAACATCAGGACCTGGTCTATTTGCCTTTTTCTCTTTTGTGTTGTATATTTTACTTTATCTGCCATAATTTTATGGCGGTATCCAAACCACAGTCTTCTTGGCATTGGGGAGGAGCAGAGGGAGAGAGAGAATCTTAAGCAAGTTCCCCGCCCAGCGCAGAGCCTGGTGTGGGGCTCCGTCTCACAACCCTGAGATCATGACCTGAGCCAAAGTCAAGAGTTGGAAGCTTAACCGACTGAGCCACCCAGGTGCCCCCAAACCACAATCTTAAAATATTTTTTAAGTGAATGCAAAACAGATTCAACCTCAATATTGTTTAAAAATGTATTTTTCTTCTTTTTGGTTCTGAAACACACTTAGATGGGTGAAACTATAGGTATAAAATTGATTCTATTATGAATTTTAAATTGTGTAGGTTCTCTAAAGAGAGTTTCTAAGGACATGCTCTATGAATGTAAGGTTTATGTGATGAGAATTTCTTTAAAAAGTGTACTTGTTTCATGTTAGAATAGTATTGGTAAAGTTTGGAAGGATTTATGTAGCTGAACTCTTCTTCCAAGAGGAAAATGGAAATTGGAGTTAGAGAGAATAGGCTGATCTGACTCCTCTGCTGAGAAACATTGAGTGGCTCTCAGTTTTCTGCCAAATAAAGCCCACGTGTCAGTCTGCCACTCAAGTGTGTCTCGGTTTTCTCTGTCTTCCCCTGCCGCCCTTATTATAACCTTGGCTCATGCTCACCTGTTTCCCCATTGAAACTGTACCTGTCTCCACACCCCACCAGTGCCGCCTCCTACACAAGCCTTCTGTGAGCTCAGCCATAGTTTCTCTAGCTCTTATGACACCATCTCTGTTGTCTTTGTTATGATTACTTGTGTGCTGCCTTTGGTCCTTGTTAATCCACTAGGAAGGACCCACCGAGTGTTTTATCTAGCAGAATTGCCAACCACAGTACCTGAACATGGTGCTCAGCACTTCTTTGTTAGGGGCCCCCTTTTGTCCTTCTGCCTTGTCTGCCCCATTGCGGCACCACTGCTACAGCCCTCCCCCTCCTAGTTTTCCTGTTGTCGCTATTAACTGGTTAAGTATGTGATTAAAATATTTTGCATATGTAGTGGTAGCCGTATACACTTCGGGGGCGGGATGGATAAACTCTTAGAGTAAACCATTTCCAGGAAATCCATTCTTGGTTGCCTTATGCATTGACTTTTACTTCTGGGGTACTGCTGTTAAGTTACACACATTTTAAAACAGACTTTACTGCTGTATGACACCTATTCAAATATTTATCAAACTGCTTATGTTTAATTCTCTTAGTTACAATGCCATCAAATCATATAAGACAGAAGGAAGAGCAGAACGTTTAGAGGCAACAGAGTACCTCGTCTCCGCTGCCGAAGCTGGTAAGGCAGTGTGTGAAATCTAAAACAGCAACTACCAACTTGATTTTCACTTTTGCATTTTGTTTGCTTTTTTCCCCCCATTGAACAATAGAGTTTAAGTATGCTTATGTAACCAGTTATCACATGGAATTTCTTAGAAAGCAACTATTCTTACTGGTTACTCTGGACAGATTTCAAGAATTCTAGTTATCACAAAGGAAGTAAGATTTAGAAAAGTTATGAATTCCTGATAGTTTAAGATGATTTGGTATGGTGTTTTCTTCAATTAAAGTATAATTTCAGTTTTCAAATTAGACAGTTTAGTAGCCTTGTTTAATTGTCTCATGTATGTATAATATTCCGAAGAGAAAAGCAGAACAGGACCCATAAATCTTTATAACTCATACTTTGACACTTTGTTTACTGATAGTTCTTGTCTTAAAAAACCTACTCATTTTTGAATACCTAGCTGCTTAGCACAGACCTGAATCACAATGGGACTTAGTAAATGTTTGTTGAATAAAAGACTACTTAGGAAAATCAGCAAATGAGAAACTTAACCAGGTGAAATTCTTCATATACAAAATTGTCACTTTCTGTAAAGAATGTAAAATATTATTTATCATGTAGTTCTTTAAGTTTTGAGATGTGTTAGCTACTTTGAATGGATTTGAGGAGGATTGTGGTAAAGTTGGGGTGGATATATATATAGGCACATGTAGAAATTATTGAGGTGTTGGATTCCTGATCCTTTTCCCCTAATATCCAACCCCTCTGGGTTATACTTTGTCCTACTCCTAAATATTTATATCTTATCAGAGTCCGCTTCCTAGGACTCCCATCTGTTCTCTACACCAAACCATACTGTTTAGGAGCCAGGACATCTTTGCTGTCTTCACACCTCAAAGGGAAAGTGTTTCACATTTCCATTTCCCTTTTAATTTACCTCCCACTAACTGAGGGAGGAACTTTTTATGACCACCAAAAACTATGGCTACCCTTTAACGCTCAGACTTTCTCAGAGATTATATCTCACTGTTTCAGGTACAACCCCTGGGCAACCCATTGTTTATATTAAAGGACTGTTCTTAATCTGGATTGTCGTAAGTGACAAAGTACCTGTATGCTGAGTAATCTTATTTAAATTTGATTTTAGGAGCCATGACCCTCTGCATTACAAACCCATTATGGGTAACAAAAACTCGCCTTATGTTACAGTACAATGGTGTTGTTAACTCCTCACAACGACAATATAAAGGAATGTTTGATACACTTCTGAAAATATATAAGTATGAAGGTGTGCGTGGATTGTATAAGGTAATGAATTATCAATATTTCTTGAATAACTGACCATTGTAACTTCCCTTGACTCTGTTGTCTGAGTTCTGAATGACCTCTAGTCGGTCCTCAAAAGAAGCCAGACTCAGGCAAGAAACAATTTAATGAAAACCGAAGTTCTAGTTTATAAACAGAAATTGTGCTTTAATCTGTTTATCCTAATTACCATAAGGTACATCATCATGACACTGGTGGGTGTGAGAAGGCCTGTCTAAAATTTTGTACAGTAACCATTTGTCTAAGTCACACATCGAGGCCACCCATTCCTTACTCCCGTCCCTGGAAACTGTGGTCCTTTGGGAACTGGCTTAGTTTTTGGTTTTTTTTTTGTTTTGTTTTTTTTTTAATTGTTCCCTTTTAGGGATTTATTCCTGGGCTGTTTGGAACATCACATGGTGCCCTTCAATTTATGGCATATGAATTGTTGAAGTTGAAATACAACCAGCATATCAACAGATTACCAGAAGCCCAGTTGGTAAGATGGTTCTTTATAAAAAAAAAAAGGATATCATTTACATTTATGAGCATTTAATAGATGGAAATTTTGTTATGTTTACTTTGGTAATATTGCTATGATGACAACTGCCACTAATTTAATTTACAGTTAAATATTTTATAGGCAAATGACACGTGTTAAAAATAGAACCCCTTATTTGCTAGAGCTTGTATTAAATGGGGAAACCATATTTTTCACTCTCAGATCCATTTAAACGCTTTCGTATATAATGTTTACTTTTATATTTGTAGAGGAATCCCATCTAAAGAAAAATGTTTTGTTTTGTCATTTTAGAGCACAATAGAATATATATCTGTTGCAGCACTCTCCAAAATATTTGCTGTGGCAGCCACGTACCCGTATCAGGTCGTGAGAGCCCGTCTTCAGGATCAGCACATGTTTTACAAGGGCGTGCTGGACGTGATCACAAAGACATGGAGGTGAGAGAGCATGCGGCGTCTCAAAACGGCTCTCAGGAGCTGCCCTGCATGCCTCAAAGTATCCGGTTGCTATTAGTTGGGTAGCAAAGGCCACTGTGCTGTGGGGAAAACATGGCTGGTGGCCCCTGCTTTTCTGTTTCCCATTGACTACCTATAGAACCACAGACTTAATCTCTGAGGCTTGATTCCTTCATTTGTAAAATCAGAAAATCTAGGCTGACAAGGTTGTTAAAAAAATCAAGTGAGATTAGGGCTCCTAGGTGGCTCGGTCGGTTAAGCATCCGACTCTTGATTTTGGCTCAGGTGATGATCTCAGGGTTGTGAGATCGAGCCCTGTGTCAGGCGCTGCACTGGGCGTGGAGCCTGCTTGCAATTCTCTCTCTCCCTCTCTCTCCTCCCCACCCCACCCACCCGCACCTGCTCACACTCTCTTTCAAAAAAAAAAACTGCGCTTCAGCAAATTAATATACCAAAATTTAGGTGTCAAAAGATAGTTGAATGGCATTGAATATAGGAAGTCATAAAAACCCTAGTTTAATATAATTAAACTGCTACTTGCACAATAACTTGCAAACAGTTGTCTCCATATATGGAAGAGATGCTTGCTCTTCAGCCTGTGGATAAACTGTTATAGATAGACATCCCCGTATTTTTCTGTAATTCTGAAAGGCCAGAGCAGAATATTTAGGATGTTTACATTGAGTTCAGTTCAGTAAATATTTATTGAGAACCCAAGTGATAAGTTCAAAGGCCATATTTCCATTCTAGGCATTAAGGAAATAAAGTTTTGTTTTTGTATGTGCTAGATTTAGTGTCGCCTCGCATTTATATAAGCTATAAGATTTTTAATGCGTACATCAGTTAATCAGTTAATGCTCCTGTATGCTTGTACGTTTAGAGACATTTGAAAGATGGTAGTCATCATAGCACTTTTCAGTTTTGGAGTGCCTCTGCCCTCTCTTCCTGAGTCAGTCACAGAAGGAATGGAAGCCCCTACAAATAGCTCGTAAACTACATTACTTCAGCATGTCGAAAACATGGACTTAAAGCACAGGGAGGCTTGAATGCTGATTTCATGCCCTATGCCAATTAAGCTTCTGTATCGTCAGGTTAGCTATGTAGGAAATTAAGCATGTATCTATTTTTCCCTCTAAAGGAAAGAAGGCATCGGTGGATTTTACAAAGGAATTGCCCCCAATTTGATTAGAGTGACTCCAGCCTGCTGTATCACTTTTGTGGTATATGAGAATGTCTCACATTTTCTGCTTGACCTTAGAGAAAAAAAAAAAGTAAGCTAGAAGAAGATAATTCCAGTACATCTGCTTAAGGGAGCAACTGTTCCTTTCTTTGTGTTTGAGATGTAAACCTCGGAAGAAGACTGCACAGCAACGTGGTTCACAATGGAAATTGGTCTGTAATCATTAGAAGTCAAAGAACTGCTCAGACTTTGCAATGTTTTTCTGCTTTTTGCCTTCCCCGTACGTATGGGACTTGGCTACCTCTGCCAGAAATGGCTCCCATCAACACAGTAGTAAAACTGACATCAAGCGGAGAGTTTCACAGATTTCTGTATTTCACCGTTCATGTAGAAGCTAATTACAGTATTTGCTAAATGGATTAGATAAATGTGCTTCTTTTTCTGAACTCATTTGCCTGGATTGGCTTTAAAATCAGTCTCTGTGCAATAGAAAGAAAATGGCTTCTGAAAAGAATTATCATTGCTGTTTCAAGGGTAAATTAAACTTTAAGGATTTGCTGGGAAAAGTACTGCTTAAATCCAGACCATTTTTGAATTGGGAAATTTTGGTAAGAAAAAAAAAAAAAACCACTGTCAGTGTGCTTTAGTTTTAATTCAATTGGAATGTGCTAACTAGGGAAATTTGAGAAGTTATATACTTCTCTTAATTTGAGAAATATCTGATATTTGTTGTCATTCTGTCATTAATTTTTTTCTCCAGGGGCTCTTCCATAATTTAAAATGTAATTGTGGATCCAGTTATTATATTTTTTGACATAGGTACTTAGTTTCTCTTAAACTTAGAAAATCTGAATTAGGATCCAGCTTTGTCAGCCCTTACTTAGCATATTTGGCTATAAAGCACTAATTGGCTGTAGATGACTAGTAGATCACCTCATACAGATACTGGAAGGATTGGAATGTGTTTGTTGAGAAAGTGTGTGAAAATAAGTAACTTCCTACTTCAGCTATCGGATATATGGGTTCAGATCCCAAATAAATGATTAATCTCCATTGGTTGTTCATATTCAGGTTTAAATACAAATTACATTGATGGCCATTATTGATTTTACTTCTTTAAGCCATTGTAAATATCTATAAAAGCCTGCCCCAAAAGGATGCCAGAATAATATTTTTATTTATCATAAACCTTTATGAATGCTGTTGCACTTCCATCTATTTGTTGTAAATAAAACATTGTGGTTTTCAAAGCCATATTTAAATGGTTCTTTGAAAATAGGTCTATTTTTTATATTTTGAAAATGGCATTGTTTTAAAAATATGAAACAGTAAGTATCTAATTGTATTTACTCTAATCTCTTGTAACATGCACAGGAATACTTTATAAATTAAATGAGATGTATTTTTTCATACTTCTGGATTTACTATAATTAATATGAAATTACTCTTTGGAGTTTTAGAGGTAGTGCCATTGTTTGAATGCCTCCTGTGTACTCCCAAATTACTAAAACATAATTCCTGTCTTCTAAGAGCATACAAGCTTGCAGAAAAAATAAATAAGCATTAAGTAACTAATAGTTCTAGACTAACAGGCAAGAAGATTTCTACAAAGCCCTGTCAGAGTTCTGAGAAAAGAGAACTCATTGCACTCATGCAACAACAAATTGTTACTGAGCTCTTGCTCGGCACCGTGCCAGCCCTGGAGATAAGCAGGAAACAGGCCGGACAACCTTCCTGCCCTCAGGGGGTTTTCATTTTAGTGCGAGCGACAAAAAACATAAATTATGCATAATACAATCTCAGATATTAAATGCTGTAGATAGAACTAAAGCAGAGTTGGAAATAGTGCTGCTATCTTAGGATGGTTAGGGTAAGGAAAGACCTCTTGGAAGAGGTAGTATTTGAAACATTTTGAAAGAAAGGAGGAAGCAAGCCACAATGAGATAAGGAAACACATTCTAGGCAGAGAACTTATGAAGTACAAAGGCCCTGAGGCAGGAATTAATTTAGCTGGAGGGGATGAGTGAGGAGAGGGTGGCCAGGGAGGAGGAGGTTGGAGAAATGACCCTTATAGTATGGTAGGAAAGAGTACAGGATTGTCTTTAAATTTCAGCTTTCCCATTTGCTATTTGGCCTCAGGCCAATCAAGTTTTCTCATATGTAAAATGTGTCTTAGATTTGTTCCCTTGTGAATGAGGATGATAAGAGGATGCTTGGGCAAGTGATTATTGAGGGAGTGCTCTTATGAGAATCTGTAATGGAGTGAAGAAAACAGGAGAAGTTTCAGCCTGACCCTACAGGACACTCTGCAGTATGAATTAGACCACAGAGATTGTCCTGCCCTGAGGTGAGAGGCTGGGCTATTGTGTTCTCACATCAGGCAGTCATTGACTACCTGTCATGGGAGGAGGGGAGGCTAGGTCCCTCTCAGTCAAGAGCAATCCTCCAAATAAGGTGGAGGTGACAGCTCTTAGCAGCCCTGTAAGAAAAAAGGGATTTGGTGGGTCATCAACAACGTCTGCCAATGAGGATATTAAAAAGTAGGTAGCTCATAGGATCATTGATCGGATTAAATGGATCAGTCCGTGTAAAGTGCTTAGCATTTTACAAACATTAGCATGGGCCAGATCTTATAGGCCATGGTCAGAGGTTTAGATTATGGGAGAGATCATTCTAGTGATTGTATGAGGAAACAATTAGGAGACAAGAAACAGGGTTACTAGTTAGGAAACTTTCACAGATACCTAGTGAAGAGCTAGTGATAGCATGGGCCTGACTGATGGAGTTGGAGATAGTTTATAGCTTGGGGGGAACTAGAGCAGGGTTCATGGAAGGGAAAACTTGAAGCTTGGCCTTGATGGTAGAGATTTCAAAGGGAACCATGGAAAAAAGCACAGGTGACATGTCTTGAGCAGTGTGTTGTCAATGTGGTAATAAAAGGAAGAAGAGAAAGCTGAAAGACCAGGACCAGAATGTGAAACTCTGAGTCTTACTAAATGTGTTTGGGTTTTATTTGATGAGTAAAAGAGAAATGAGAGACATGGTTACGTCTTAAGGGTGACAGAAGACAACCAATCAGATACGAGGAGCAAACTCAAAGGGAAGGGGTTATCAACCATGTAAATATTTCAGTAAGATGAAGATGAATGTCACTGATAACTTTAAGCAGATTCCAATTATAGAGGCTGAAGACAGATTGCAAGCAGCTAAGCAGGTGGGGCAAAGAGCAAGTATTCATTTCACTCTAGGCTCTTCTTTCTTGGATTTCAGCAGATAAAGGAAAGGTAGAGAGAGAACTTTAGCTTGAAAAAGGTACAGGGAGTCTAGGAAAGGGTGCGAGCGGGGAGGTTGGCCAAGGGAAAACCAGAACATGATCATAAAAATGCTCGAAGGTTAAGATCTAGGCCAAAACAAAACTTGGAGTTCAGCATCAGAGAATGAACATAGGGTAGAATGTGAACCAAGACAATGTTGGGTGCCCTGCCTTGTGAAAAGAAGGCTATTATATTGTCAGTATGTGCTTTTGTAGTGTGGCAATTTTAGAAGGTCGTGTTGTTTAAAGCCGTACTGGAGAAGGGATATCAAACTAAAAAACACGTTTGAGTTCAGGAGTCATCAGAGCAAGGTCTGTCTTTTGAATGTGGACACATTACTGAACATAAAATCCTCCAGACAGAGTGTTATTACTTTAATAGCAAGGCCTTTTTAGTGACTGTAGAATTACAGAAATAAAATACCAGGAAATGATTGATTTAACTGTTTCTTTTCTAAAAATGTATTATTTAACATGCAGAAAGTATGTGAAGTTTTGGGTTACTTTGGGTGAGGTCTTAAATTTCTTTCGGAGTGAGTGAATAAGAAATAGACTCTGGAAGTATCTATAGTGAATACCTTGTCACTGGCTGCTTGGCATCTATTTCCCTTCTGAGACTAGTAGCTGGAATTTCTTTTCAGAACCTCTCTCCTCCCTCCATTCTCACCTTTGTGGTTTAGATGGAATTGGCCTCACCTGTCCCAGAGGGGGCCCTGATTAGCAGAGCCAATCTACATGTGCCATCTCTGTTCATAATGAATGTTTGGGATTGACACAGTTGCCTAAGCTGGCCCAGTCGGATGACTCTGAAAAAGACATTTTTTTTCTGTGTGTCCTGACGTAAGTTCTCCCTTTGTTGTTTCATCAGTTAGGATTTGTGTCCTGATTGACAAAGCTCCTCAAAGCCAATTCAGATTATGAATTGGGAAGTGGGAGTTTGGAGTCAAAATGAAATAAAAACCAGGGAAATGACAATAAAAATTGAAAGAAACTAGGACCTAAATCATGTCATATGAGATTCTGGATCAATTCTGACCCCCAGCTACATGTACCTCTATAGTTTTCATTTGAGTGAACCAATAACTTTATTTTTTAAGCCACTCAGTTGGATCTTCCTGTTACTCGCTGTGACTGGAAGCCTCCCAGATGACACACAATCTGTGATACAGACCCCTAAGTCTGTGTGTCATTTTCCCATCAACTGTCATGATGTTGAACTCTCGTTTCTATGGAAATTGATGTTACCTTTAGGAAAAAGGAGCACTTTGTGACCCTTCCATAGGTTGTATAGGTTTTTGAAAATGTTTTTACCTTAACTGAAAAACATTAGTTATTTAATATTTATAAAGAATTAAAGGGGTTATTCACCTCACCATGAGAAGCATGAAAGAGGAAGACGGACCAGTAGCCTTAGAAAAATAACTAAAATCTGCTATTGGAGAAGGTCCAACTGTACAAGTGTTGGATGATTTGGAAGTTGTCCCCAATGTATTTTCTGACATCAAATATTACAAAATTGTGTGTTTATATTAAATTTCAGTATATATTAATTGTGATGCCAGGCAAGGCTAGAAAGTGATAAAACCAGTTCATACTCAACATGTCAAAAAGCAACAAGATGCTTTTGTGAAGTGATTCACATTAACCTCTTTCTCATCCAGGCTTTAAAAGATTTCATAAATAGGGGGCACCCAGATGGCTCAGTTGGTTGAGCATCTGACTCTTGATTTCAGCTCAGGTCATGATCTCAGGGTCCTGGGATAGAGCCAGCATCAGGTTCCTGGCTCAGCAGGGAGTCTACTTGTCTCCCTCTGCCCCTCCCCCTGCTTGCGAGCTCTCTCTCTCTCAAATAAATAAATCCTTTTAAAAAAAAAAACTAACTCATAAATTGATAAGGTAAGTGAAGCATGAAAGATTATCCTTAGTAGTAGTAAGGCTGAAATTAGAGAATGAGGCTTATAACTGTGTAAAAGAGGGCTTCCTTATACTAAGCCTGAGTCATACAGACCTACCCATCCAGCCACAGAGAGCACTGGACCAACACTCTTATAGTCTGTCCTTGTAAAACAGTAAGGAGGGAGTGCCTGGGTGGCTCATTCGGTTGGGTATCTGCTTTGGCTCAGGTCATGCTCCCAGAGTCCCAGAACCGAGCCCCATGGCGGGCCCCCTGCTCGGTGGGGAGTCTGCTTCTCCCTCTCCCTCTGCCCCTACCCCCCGCTCCTTCTCTCCCACTCTCACTCAAATAAAATCTTAAAAAAACAAAACAAAACCAGCAAGGAGATACAGGGCTGAACTCATGCTGTGAGCAGCTTGTTCCCAAAGAGGAGAGAGAGAAAGCACAACTCGTGCTCACTTCCTTGTCCCCAACTTTTAACAACTGATCACACTCTTATCAATCTAAGTCCAAGCAGGAGACAGAACACACAGCAAATTTAACCAGGAGAAGATTAAGGAATTGCTAAGCTATGATAAATATATTACAGGAACTCTAAACAGTACCCTAAAGCTGAGAAAGAGTAGCCACGGAAGGACAAGCTTGGAAGAGGGTCCCCCTTTGAAATTCAGACCTCTTGAAGAAAGTGCTGTTGCAGACCACTGGATGATGAGAAAGTCTGGGTTTACTGGGTCAGAGCTGTTTTAGAATTACATAATAGGAGGCAGGAAAAGATCCCTTAGGACACAAAGCCAAGGCTAGTTGAGCAGGTGGCCAAGGGAGTTGGGACATTTTTGCAGGTGCAAAACCAGGGCAGACTTTGTCCACGTTGGAAAGGCTTCAGGAGCAACTCTGGGACAGGCAAGCCGAGACTTGTGGATGAACATGCTGGGGAATGACGGGTACTGCTGCAGCGGAGGCCAGGAGTATGTGGCGTCCCTCTCAAGTGCAGCAAGATAATCAGACCACCGGGGCTGGGGCTGCAAGTTCTAAAGGACTGTGCATTCTGGGTGTGCAACTGGAGCAAAGTACCACGAGATAGACACACACACCACTGATAGGAGCAAGAAAAAGCACATTGCAGCACACTGAAACCAGGAAGACAAGCTTCTTTCTTCTGCAATGTCCCTCCAGTATTCTCTTAGCAGGCTCCTTCTAAAGGAGACATACTTAGAGGCCAGTTCATTATCACAGCTGTAGGTACTGAAGATAGAATTTAGAGCTCAGAAGCAATAAATTGATGAGTAGTTTAATTGACCCTTTGGAGTACTTAGCTTCATTTGCAACCTTCTACACACATCCCAGTTCCTGCACAAGGACGAAGCAACTAACTCTGTATTTTAACCCTAGCATGAGACAGCCATCCCGATAAGTGAAGTGCCTGCCCTTCCCCCACATGAGAAAACAAAGCCCAACAGTCATGGAATCCATTGCTGGCTATATTAAATACTCCTCAAATTCAGTCATGGTCCCAATGAATATTTTGTTAACTAAAGACTACATTGTAAAGTTGACCACCAACTTTTATACAAAATAAAAATGGGAAGGAGAGAAAGGAAGAAAAGGGGTTAGCATGTATAAACAGGCATATAACAAAGAGAAAATATCCAAAATTACCACAGTCCTGGTTTCTGTCCTTGTTCACAAGGTCGTAGTTGGTACCTATAGCTTCCACCTTTAACTACCCATTCCACATCTTCCTTGCCCACAGCCACAACCCACAGCTCTGGGCTCTTTACCTGGTGAAGTCGATCCAAATCCTCCTTTCTGAAAGGTCTGGATCCCCAGTCACTCTGTCTTTTCTGGTTCCTGCAGTTCTCCATTAATCTTTGACAAGGAAGTACTTTTTAGAACCTCGGAAAATATTCTGGGTTCCAAACACTTCCACCATAGTAGCAACCAATTTCCCTTGGTAATTGGGATCCATCAGCAAAGCCGATAGATAAACCTCCTGTTTTTCACCTGTTGGTTCAGTGGTATAAAGAGTGCAAAATGGCCAGGTGGCAGTCTGCGGTAGGTGGGCTTCTAATACATATTATGATCCCTGCCCCCTGATGTAAACAATCTATTTCTACTTGAGCATAGTTGGTTATCAAGTCCGTGATTATGTTATATGGCAGAAGGAATTCTGCAAGTGTAATTAGGGTCCCTAATCAGTTGGCTATAATCCAAAAGGAGATTATCCTGGGTGGGTCCAACCTACCTAATCAGGCAAGCCTTAAAAGCAGACAATTTCTCTTGCTGGTCTGGAAGAAAAACAGCCATGTTGTAAGAGGAGGGGCCACATAGCAAGCACCTGGGAGCGACCTCCAAGAGGTAAAAGCGGTTCTCAGCTCACATCAAGAAAACAAGCTATTCAACACAGCTGCAAGGAATTGGATGCTGCTAACAATCACATGAGCTGACAAGAGAATCCTGAGTGTCAGATGAGAGAACTGAGCCAATATTTTGATTTCAGCCTAGTGACACCATGAGCAGAAGACTCAACTAACCTATACCTAGACCCTTGGCCCACAGAAACCATGAGATAAATAAATTTGTGTTGTCTTAGTCTACTAAATTAGTTATGCAGTCAATAGAAAACTAGCACAGTCCCATCTTCCAATTCAGCGGAACTACTTTTGTGTCCCCTGGTGGAAGCAGTCCCCTCTTGGATACCAAGATCTCCAAACCAGCCATTCAAGGTTGCCAGGACAGGAAGCAAAAAGTCTACAAATGAGTTATTAGGTATAATAGTGAGAGAACACACTCTCACTTCCACTGCTTGTATTCTGGCTACAGGAGAGATAACAGCATATAATGATTTCTGATCCAAGCACATAGTGTGTCTTGTAAGACAAAACCCCATTCTTCTAGGATGCTGTCTACTGACTCGTACCATAATGAGTCCTCAATAAGCCATTTCACCTTTCCTTTAGACTAGACCCTCCTAGGTGATGGGGTATGTAGTAAGACCAGTTAATTCCATGGGGTGAGCCCCATTGCTACACTTCTCTGTTGTAAAATGAGGTTTCTGGATCTGGAGCAGTGCGGAGTAGAATGCCATGACAGTGGTTAAGACATTCTGTGGGTCCATGCATAGTAGTGCTGGCGGAAGTATTATGGGCATGGAGGGCAAATCTATATCCAGAATATATGTCTATTTGCATGAGAATGAATCTCTGCCCCTCCATGGTAGAAGAGGTCCACTAGGTGTCTGGCTTGTCCTCTCAGGGAATGGTGCCAATGTTACATACTCAATGCTGGTCTCTAAGTAGTAACACTAGCCAGGCCAACCTTTTAAGGGAAATTCCATGCTGTTGAACAGCCTCCATCCTTGCCACCATGGCCCCTTTGTTCATGGGTCCATTGAACTAGCACTGGCGTGGCTGGGGAAAGGAGCTGACATCAATAGTGTGTTATTTTGTCTATCTCATTATTAAGAGCCTCCTCTGCAATGGATGTTCTTTGGTAGACATTCACATGGAACCCAAGTATCTTCACAGTCTGTGCCAATTTAAAGAGGTCTGAACTAACTTGTCCCCACCCAAAATGTCCTTAATCCCAGTCCCATTTCTCAAAATTTTTACCCATCTTGGTTAACTTCTCTTTTCAACATTATTTCATCTAGACTCCTTTTCACCCACTTTTCCTTTCCAGATATTCTGAAGCAAATTCCAGACATCATATCACTTTACCTTAAATATCGCAGGACCTCTAAAAGATAAACATTATTCAAAAATAACCACAATATGGGGCGCCTGGCTGGCTCAGTCAGTGGAGCATATGACTCTTGATCTTGGGTTTGTGAATCTGAGCCCCATGTTGAGTGTAGAGATTACTTAAAAATAAAATCTTTTTTTTTAAATATTTTATTTATTTGAGATAGTGAATGAGAGAGAGAGAGCATGAGTGGGAGAGGGGGGCAGAGGGAAATGGCAAAGCAGGCTCCCCACTGAGCAGGAAGCCCTATGCAGGGCTTGATCCTAGGACCCCAGGATCATGACCTGAGCCGAAGGCAAATGCTTAACCAACTGAGCCATCCAGGTGCCCCTTAAAAATAAAATCTTAAAAAAAAAAAAACAGTTCAAAAAAATAACAATACCATTATCATACCTAAAAAATAAGTAATTATTTGATATCAAATATCCAGTTAATGTTCAAATGTCCTCAACTATCTCAAGCATCCAATTAAAGTTCAAACATTGAGATGGATTGATATGATAGTAAATCTCTTTTAATCCATGTTTTTTCTTTCTCTTGTTTTGCAATTTATTTTTTGTTGAAGAAATCAAGTTGTCTTTCAAGTTTCCCACAGTCTAGATTTGCTGATTATGATTGTTATGTCAATTAACATGTTCTTCTATGCCCTAAAAATATTCCTAAAATTTAAGGGTTTTATCTGGAAGCTATATCAAATCCAAGTTTGATTGTTTCTTGGCAAAACTACTTCTTGGGTGGTGTTACATACTTTCATTAAGAGGTACATAGTCTGGTCCCTCCCTTTTTGGAATGTTATCAGTCACTGATGGTCATTGCTAGATCCCTTAATTTGTGAGGGGTTGCAAATTTGATATTCTAATTCCATCACTCTTCATTTGTTATCTATACCAATACACACTACAAAATACACACCCACTTCTATAAGGACAAATTTCCCTTCATCAACAATTTGGTCACCCAGAAAAGTGGTTCATATTGAGAAAGTAGAATAAATGCTTGGTTTTTTCTATTTACCAATTTTCAAAGTAACAAGTTGGTTTGCTGGCATCCTCCAAGTTGACCAATGAAATTTATGTTAATATCATTATGAACTCCTGCATTAAAACATATTTGATGTGTTGCAAACCATTGCAGTTATTATCTTTATTGACACTTACATTGTACCATCTTTGCCAGTGGGAACCAATTCAAGCTGGATCTTGGATCCTTTTCAGTTGTCTTTCAGAGCTGCCTTGTTTTCCAGTATGCCACGATGTTCCAGACTCACACTGTACATTTCCTGCCCCAGAGCTGAAATCACCCATTTCTTCAAGGAGGCTTAGTTCCTTTTAGTAGGAAATGGAATGTGGAGATCTCAGTCGGGGTGTTACCCGACTGGTCATCATTTCTAAGCCTTTTCTAGGTCATTGTTTGCAGGCCAAAAACTAGGAGGCTTTGTTGTTATTGTTTTATAGGCTTCTTTAAGATAAGGTACTTCAGGAGTTCATACTGATACTTCCAATTCAAGGCCAGGATTCCCCTAACTTTATCAGTCTGACACCTGTACTTCCTTCCTCATGAATTCTTTCTGATCACCTCAGCCAGAGGTAATAGAACATCCTCTGAATTGTACCACCCCTCAATCAACTTTTATGTCAATCAACATATTGATCTTTGATTTATTGTTATTTTTGTATATATCTTATCTTCCCTACCAAGTGGCAAGCAATTTGAGGACAGAATTCCTCTTTTTATTCTTTGTTAAAAATAATGATCTTTTTGGGCACCTGGGTGGCTCAGTCATTAAGCGTCTGCCTTCGGCTCAGGTCATGATCCCAGGGTCCTGGGATCGAGCCCCGCATCGGACTCCCTGCTCCGCGGGAAGCCTGCTTCTTTCTCTCCCACTCCCCCTGCTTGTGTTCCCTCTCTCTCTGTGCATCTCTCTCTGTCAAATAAATAAATAAAATCTTAAAAAAAAAAAAACAACGACCTTTTCATTCTTTGTTAAAGATAAAATTCCGAAAATGCTATTGCATTTCCTGACAGGTAAATATCCTTTTTTTCTTTATATTCTTCAAAATATGGAACTCTAATTTTACTGGCAATTAGGTTAACATACTGAAGTTGTTTGAAATAACTTTTATTTCACAGATATAAAACAGTTCTGAACATTTACAACTTGTACAAAGACTGGTATGGTAGCCTTTCTGTTTTAAAAAAGTGCTATCCTAAGAGAATAGGAAAAGTTCAAGACCACAACGACATTCCAAATTATAGTTACAGGGAATGGGGAATATGAAGAAAGTATTCTAATCAACTACAAAATCCTGAAACCATTTTTGATGGAAGGAAAATGAATAATACTGGATTTTCAAACAGTGTGAAATCACACTTTGGTCTGAAACACGTTTAGCTTTGCTTTTTATTCAGATGTATACATACAAATTATATAAAAATGCCACTAAAATGAACCCTTCAAAGGTTTAATAAAAAAGAGGTAGGGAATGAAAATTAAAGGATTTATTTTGGCAGTTCTTCAATAATGATGCGAGATACTGAATTCCATCCAGTAGAGGCATCTCCTTTCGGGTAATCCGAACAAGTCCCAACCCAGATGGCAACATCCACTAATCCAGCTCCAATTCCTTCACAAAGCCCTTCCACTGCAGAACAGAGATGAAAGTTAGACCTTTCTTTAGAACAAAAAGCAAAAATCTTCACCTAAATGTTATTACTTTAGCAAAGTAGGTGACAAATCTATTGAATGCACAGTGAATTAAAAATTCTAATACTCAATAAGGACTTCATAAAGATAAGTTCTCTTTTTCTTACCACATAAATATTTTTTAAAAACCTATACCTACCCATCTGATGCTATAAGCTGAACAGGCAGTTTTCTTGCAGGTTTCAGCCATAAAACCAGAATCTGTTTAGTTACTGAAAGTTACTGTTTAGGTGACTGAAAACAAAAAAGCAATTTATTTGACTAAACAAAGGAAGCCAAGACTTTTATTTGCTTTGCAGGTCTTTTTTAAAGAAAGCCTTTTCTAACACTTACCTATACACTTGATGCATAGAAGAAAGGACTTTTGTAACATTAAAAGAAATTCTAGCATAATCATTATACCAGTCCTTAGATCTGGGAATCCCATTTTACATGGACTTTCCTCACCGTGAACAAACAAACAAACAATCTTGCTTTTCCTCTATGTTCTTATGCTTTATAAATATACAACTTTTCTCAGGGTCTCTGGACTTTCACATACTAATATACAACTTGCAGTCCATCTTACCAAGATCCTTCTATACTAAAAAAAAAAAAATCCCCCAATGGTCATTTTAACAGACAAAAAGATATGTGTCTGTGTAAGGGGGGAAAGGAACCAGAGGTTGCCAGATTCTTTCAGAAAATGAGTCCTGACATATAAGTAGTATAGGGATTGCCATCATGTGACTGGTCAGGTTTCCCATCTGGTAGGTTAGTACATTCCAACTGAGCCTCAGGGATGTAGTCCTGGAGCAATCTTCTTCCTTGAGCTGACACATCAATGAATCTAAGGTAAGTCCCTCAGAATCCAGACTTGACTGGTTCAGGCCCCTTTCAAAGCTGGGAGAACGAAGCAGTGTGGCCATAATCCCATTTAATCTAGCACCACACCGAGTGAGAATGCCCAGAAATACTCATGTTCTCCCAAGTTCTGCACGTCCATGGCCTAGAAACTTGTTCACCTCACGCTACAGGACATAAGACAAATTCGGGTCTAGCATCAGTCTCACATGAGGAGAATCAAATGGTCACTTCATGGTCTTTAACCTGTGAAGTAATATTTTTTGAATGAATGAACATTTTTGCTATGATAAGGTAATATTGCAACTTATTAAGCACCTAAAATATGTTGGATTAGGGGGTTCTAGACCCGTTTTCCTCTTGGCCCTAGGTAACAAGGTGACATTCAATTGTTTTTCAAACTCCCCATGGGCATATCCAAGGCTCTAAGTCATCCTCAATGTGCTAAGCGTGTCTCCTTTCTCTCAAGAAAGAGTTTCAGTGTATGAGGGAAAGTGATTTTATTACAGAGGTAACCTTCTATCATCTTAATACAAAAACTGTTATAAATAACAAATTACTTCTGACATTCCACCCAAGTGATCACACCAAATAAATTTCTACACCATGGTCGGGAACTGCTATGTTAAATAATTTATAAAGCATATGCATGTATAGGTCACAGTTCCTGGGCCTGAGGGCTTATATTACAGCAAGATATTAGCACAAACACCTTAAAGGTAATACAGTAGAAAGTAAGTTGCTTATACCAACTATATATATCACATACATACTATATAGTATGTAATGTTTAATATATATACTTATATATATAATTTAATAACATATATACTAAACATTTATATAATTTAATAACATATATACTAAACATATATCATTTCCTAATTGAATTTTGATGTTATATCTAGATTTTTCTTATTGTAGAGACTGCTTCTCAGATGGAAAACACATCATCCTTTCCAGCACAAGTGTCTAAGGACTTAGTGATGAAGCTTTTTAACCTGATCAAAGAGAGGGCTGGAGAGACAAGACAGCAGGCAAGGAGCTGGTTTCTGCTCTCTTGAACACTGATTCTACTGTCCTGCATAACACATTTTATTTCCCTGGACCTTCTCTATATGCCAAGAGAGGGGGTTCAAATATCTTCTTTATATCTCAAGGATAGTGTGGGATTTGAGGAATAATGCAGAAGGGATGCCCTTGATTTCTCAGGAATAAACGTGCTCTGTTAATTTTTGGGTTCAGTATCTGACTTGGATCCCCAAAGCATGCTGAAATAGAATTTCCTCTATTAACAGTGGAGGGATCTCTTCTCTTCCCCCTGCCATTTTTTAAGTACAAGGTTAGTGAGAAATCCCTGCAAGACATCAGGGGAATGAAGCTAGTGATACATACATCTTGTGATTCTCCCAGCAGGGACTGTCATGATGTACAATCCCACTGCAACTCAAGAAACCAAAATGGCCAGCAGCCAAATATCGATAGAGGTGTGTCTGGGTGATGACATTAATAGACACCCCGACCCCTTCTATTTCTTTGGTATCTTCCAAGCTTTCTTTAATGAACCTTAAAATAGAATAAAACAAACCAATAATTTTTTTTTCTTACAGCTTAAGTGACCACTGGTTTAAATGAATGTCTTTTCTCTTATACTAGGCAGAAACAAAGAATGCACTATAGAAATGTCCTCTTTTACAAATTCAGCAGACAATATCTATCCTTTTAAAGGACAAGGTGGAGAAATAATCTCCTTATCAAGTGGATCTCAACCTTGGCTGAGCATTAGACTACCTGGAAACGATTCTGAAATCCCAGGGCCTTGGCTGCATCTAGACCCATTAAGTCAGACTCCCTGGAAGGGTGGTACCCAGGTATGGGGAATTTTTTAAGTTCCCTAGTTGAGCCTAATGTGTAGCCAGGGTTGAAAACCACTGCTCTGTGGCATTATGGGCTGTTTTGCCATTTCATCTAATTCAGTGATTTTCAACCTTAGGGATCTTTAAAAAAAAAATACGGTATTATCCCCAGAGATTCTGATTCAGTCCGTCAGAGACAGAGCCCAGTTATCTGCGTATTTTTTTAAAGATCCATTTCAGGGAATTCTGAATGCAACCAGAATGAGTAGTTAGGTACTGAAAACTTGCTATAGGTCTCTTTATCACAGGCTGGAGAACCAACATGATAGTGGCTTCAAAACCAATCTTTGGTGTCTAAAGCCATCAGGCACATCCTGCAGTCACTATTCCACGTACCAGAAGAAGTGCGATGAATATTAATTGTTGAATTGAGTTCAGGGCTTCCTTGGTCCAAATAAATGATGGCTTCAATGGGAAGAGGTCCTGAACATTCAGCTCCATTGAACGTGAAATACCAACGCTGACAGCATGCATTCCTGCATTTTAACCGAAGAGAGCCACTGAACAAAACTCTCAGAGCGCTATTTGAGCGCATCTTCGTAAATGTACACTCCTATCACAAACACAGAAATAGGGTTCAATTAGCATTTTCAATCTTCATTCAAAAGGTGCTTTCAAGTTGTAGTGTGAATGTTATTCAATTTTCCTTTTCCTCAAACTACATTTTAAAAAGCTTAACTTTTACAGAAGGAGAGAGATTCTCTGCAAGGCAGAGAAGAGACTCATATTGATATTAGACACTCTAAGAAAATCAAATTATGGCATTCTTAGAATTCTTCACACCACGGAAGGTATCTTTTAGTCTTACTCAAAACAGCTGGTCTTCAGTATTTTAAGCCAAACCAGTCTATGTATTTACTTTTCTTTTTTCATTCCAAAAATATTTCCTGAGCCCTACGTGCTGGATGCTACAGTTAACGACAGTAAATGAAACAGAATCTCTGCTCTCATGGAACTTATATTCTAGACTATATATTTATTCTTGAGCAACAGCAAACAGTATCAGGGGTAAAGCAGAGGTGGAGGTTTTAGGCTTATATAATGACACAATGAGAAGGCCCCGGGTTTTTTCTCTAATTACTCTTTGCAAAATTTGTCTCTCTACTGGCTCATGGTCTACTATCTTTTACTTTCAGAAAGCTCCCAAACTCATTCTGACCGCTCCTAAAAGAAACTTAAAAACATATTAATAATTCGGAGTGCACAGGGATAGTTTCAGAGAGAACTCAGCAACTTTTGATGAACTATAAATAAGTAACCAGTCTATCAATGTCAGGAGTTTAAAGAAGCAGGCAACATTTTAACACATTTAAACACAATGCTTTCTAAGAAATAACAGGAAAATAAAAATGGTCACAGTCACCAAAACTCTGGAGGCTCTATGGAAATTCTAGTACAAAAAATCAAATCAAGACAGCCTCCAACATTTTTATAGATAATGGAACAGACAGTAAAGAGCTGAGATGAGGAGCATCTCAGAGTTCTGTGAAAGTAAGATCTCTTCTACTTGCATTTGCATTTGGTGGTAGGAGTGGTTGATATCAAGGAATAACGTATTGTTGAATAATAATAATATACACACGGAACCATGTACAGAGTTGGTCAACAAAAGAAAGAGCCTTAGGAATAGCACCAGTTTCTTCAATTCTGTGCCATCCCAGTCGTCTGGCCAGTTACTTTTAAAGCAAACACTAATTAAAGTGACTGAATCATTAACCAAAATGCATTGCTAGACAGGCTCTTTTGAGTACTTTTCCCCCCTAAATGTTGCAGAAAAAATTTAAATGCTTACTGTTGTACATCTCTGGTCCGTTCCACTTCTCTTAAGCTTAGTAATTTTAAGCCACATCTGCTACCCAGAATAAGGACAAATACCAATGGACTTCCCACTTGGGAGATCATTCCTATCACATGGTTAGTTTCTTGGAAATTTCTTCCCACCCTTATGGTGTCTGGAGCCACAGCAGAATTTCTTATACTAATTTATTTATTTATTTATTTATTTATTTATTTATTTATTTATTTATTTTAAAGATTTTATTTATTTATTTGACAGAGAGAGACACAGCGAGAGAGGGAACACAAGCAGGGGGAGTGGGAGAGGGAGAAGCAGGCTTCCCACTGGGCAGGGAGCCCGATGCGATGCGCGGCCCCATCCCAGGACCCTGGGATCATGACCTGAGCTGAAGGCAGACGCTTAATGACTGAGCTACCCAGGAGCCCCTTTCTTATACTAATTTAAAGTTAAGTTCACTTTCAAACAAGATTGGAAAGCTGCTTACTGTCCAGCACAGATACTTATGCTCTTTTTGTTTGCGTTTTTAAAAAAGGAGTGTTATTTTAGATATTATTAGGTTTAAAATAACATGGTGATTTATTTGTCTTAGAAACACCTTTATAAAATTAACTCTGAAATGTTATCTTTTTTATTCATTAATTCTAACTTAGCCACAGGGTCCCCACTCCTTAATTTTGTAAAAAGTCTTTTAGCAAAAATAAAATAAAATCTTAAATTCACACTCAACTATGAACACTCTTAAGTTTTGCTTCAACTTTAAAATAATTCAGACTTTACTTACCGCAATTTTCCCAAGATCTATGCCATAATTGAGTGAACTCCATGAACACTGCTTGTAGTTAGGTGTCCAGGACTCCTCAAAGCTTTCCCTCAAGCATTCCCCCTTTTCTCCTTTGAATCCATCCCGACCTGGGATCCCAGGGGTACCGGGAATGCCATTGGCCCCAGGGCTTCCATCTCGCCCAGGCATCCCTGCAGGTCCTTGTAAGCACATTCCATTATACTAGAGCAGAAAAAGGAAAAGGGGACAAACCCTCAACATTCAAGATTCAAAGCTCTTTCTGATTAGAATTGCATTCTTAAAAGATTTATTTTATTTATTTTAGAGAGGGAGAGAGAGCAGGAGAAGGGGCAGAGAGAGAGGGAGACAAGAAGACACCCGCTGATCATGGAGCCCGACACGGGGCTTCGCTTGGGGCTCAATGGGGCTCGACTGGGGGCTCAGCTGGGGGTTCAATGAGGGGGGCTTGATCCCAGGACCCTGAGATCATGACATGAACTGAAACCAAGAGTTGGTCGCTTAACCAAGTGAGCCACCCAGGGCCCCCTAGAATTGCATTTATTTTGAGCAATCAAAATCAGCAATAACTGATTTTAAAGTTATTTCTAAAATATTGAGATTTCTTTCCCATTTTTTTTTTTGCACAGACTGCTCACACACACACACACACACAGAGAAATCAAAAAAGACAAAATGTTTTCATTTGCCTGCCTTTTTTCTACTGCTTATTAAAAGCATACATGATTTTTAAATTGCTGTATTCCAGGGTGAACATAATTAGATATACTGCTTTTTTCTTCTAACCCTATATGTTGTAAAGCACTGTAAAGTATCATAATGATACTTTAAAAATTTTATGCAAACATTGCACTATTTTGGGATACTTAGGTTATTTCTATTTTTTCTATCATTAGTATTATTGTAATGAAAATTTTCACCCATATAGCTTTTTTTGTCTTTTGAATTATTTCCCTAAGACATAGTCCTAGGGATATAATTATCAAAAAATCTTAGTTAATAATTATCTTACACCAGCAATATCTTTGAATTGGATTGCACATCTCCCGCTTCTATTTTTATGTGAAGGAAGTGTCATTAGATTAAAACTTCTGGCCTCCAACCTCACATCTCCTCAGGAGCAAACGGCCTGGTCACAGGTGACCACTGGTAAGTGCCACCAGTAAGGTGGCAGTAATCTCTCAAACCTCTTTTTTTTTTTTTTTTTAAAGATTTTATTTATTTATTTGACAGAGAGACAGGAACACAAGCAGGGGGAGTGGGAGAGGGAGAAGCAGGCTTCCCACAGAGCAGAGAGCCTGATGCGGGGCTCGATCCCAGGAAGCTGGAATCATGACCTGAGCCAAAGGCAGATGCTTAACGACTGAGCCACCCAGGCACCCCTCTCTCAAACCTCTTAAGTGCCAGGATTCTCTCTGGTTTTCTTGGTGGGCAGACAGCAAGAGTATCAGGTAGAAATTAAGAGCATGGATTCTCTGGATTTTTAATCCTGGTTCCACTGCTTATTAGCTATGTGAGATAAGGCAACTTGCTCAACATTTCAGTGCCTGTTCCCTTCCCTGTATAAGAGGGAAAATAATAAAGATTCTTACCTTGTAGGGTTCATGTGAGATTTAAGTGAGATCCTATATAAAACCGTGCTTAGACCCGTGCAGGGCCCACAGTGCGCACTGCATATGTCAGCCATGACGATTCTTATTACCCCCCAAGACCCCGTGAGGCAGTGACACTGGGCAGGTGTGCCTGCTCCCTTGGGGGGACCTTACCAGGGTCCAGACCTGGGAAAGACAGCATTGGCAAACCCGTCGGCCAGCACACACACACAAGCCACACACACCAACATAGTTGGGTATGTGGTAAAGGTAATATTTTATCTCCATCTAACTCCCCTGTCTTTTTCGGAATTGGTCCATTTATTAGGACCCCAACCTCAAATGCAATCCACTTAAATTTGTACTTTAACATTCCCCTATTGGTGTAAATTGTACTATCATTCTGTATAACGACACTGTCCAGTGAGAACAACAACAACAAAAAACAAGATTCCTTATATATTAAAATAACTTCTGGACTTAGACATGGTCATATCATAAAATCCAGCAATGCCGCTGCCTAGGAAGGATCCTCATGTACATAATGTTTCCCAATCAATTTCTTCTCACATCACCAATTTCATCTATCAAATCACTGATAAATGATTTTTGTCATGACTTTGGCCACTACCATTTTCCTGATGTAAGAAAAGGCACTATTTATTTATTACCAAAGAAACAGTAAAAGTATTTAACAAAATTACAAATGTATTTAACAAAATTTGAAGACAAGCTAAAGTATAAAATATTCTAAAACAGTTTGGTTTATTTTAGACTTACTTTTCATTTTAGTAATCTCATTCACTTTCACTAGCAGATACATGTTTAGACATAGATTTCAAGTGGGAAGGGAGAAACAAGACTTCTGATTTTTTTTCACTATTATCCCCCCTGAGGCAAGATGATACACAAAGTTTTATTTTCCTATATATCACTAGTTCTCAATCAGGGATGATTTTGTCCCTCAGGGTATACTTAGCAAATGTCTGGAGGCATTTTTGGTTGTCACAACTTGGGAGGGGAGGGTACTACTGGCATCTAATGGGGATAGGGACCACAGATGCTGCTAAACATCCTACAATGTGCAGGACGGTCCCCACAACAAAGAATTATCTAGCCCCAAAAGTCAGTAGTGCCAAGGTTGAGAATGTTTATTCAGATTTTTATCTAAAACCTGCATTTCAGTGGCCACATAATTTTATTGAATTTGGTTCCACGGGTATTACATGTCTTCTTTCACTTTAAAATGTTAACCCAGCATAGGCTTAGTACTAGGCAGGCGTTCTGTAAACGTCTGTAGAATGAACCCCTGTTTTTCCACTGGCCACCAGGGGGCAGAGCTTGCTGGAAGCTTGAAAGGAACGCTTTGAAAGCTCTTGTACAAAGAAGTTACTTTATAGAAACCTTCTTGAAACCTTCTCAGTGACCACATGAACATTTTTTTTTTCTCCAGCAAAACCAAACCTAATCTACAGGATGCACCTGAGCTTGGTTGCACAGTAAGCTTTTCCAAGTTGGGCGAGAGTTGTGGGAAACCGCAGGTACTGTAAATCCGTGGAGGAAAAGAAAAAATTGCTAGCTTTATGGAGAAAAGGGGTATTTTGTGTATCATAATTACAAATTCATAAAATGCAAACTGCACATGAACCCCAGCCATTTGGTACAGTTTTAGGCAATTTAGACACTTAAAATAGAACCGTAGCCCTGAACACATTGTCTGCTTTGTGGAGCAAAATTACATAGCGCATCACCAAAAAGTGCAGTGTGCAATGGCAGGAATTTTTTTTCCAGAGGTTTTGAATCTGGCATGGAACTAGCTGCCAGGGAGTTTGGTTTATTAGCTCAGTTTATAATGGCAGCTTAAAGAAACAGGTGTTTTGTTTTGTTTTTTTTTATCAAAACAATGCCCCCCCCTTAGGTCCTGCAATGCCTGTAAACGACACCTGTCTGCAAATAAGATTGGCCTAAGGACTGAAGTTTATTATGTGCCAAGGAATATGGTAGTTGTGAAAGGACAGCTCTTGACACAGGGCAGAGGACTGCTCTGCTCTCCACTGGGTTTGTTGACTTTTGGAGGGAAAGAGCTTTAAGCAAACAGACCTTCCCATAGATTAGACCCTCAGAAAGCACTTGGGCTGTTTGTTTTCTCTTCTGAAAACTGTCTTCTCCCTTAGCTCCACTGTGATGCTCCTGCTTGGTGGCCACAGGCTGAGGACCCAGGGTATCTGGAAGGATTGATGCCCATCTGTCTATAAACAGAACAATGACTTGGGTCCTGGGAGGGTTAGTGCAGGGTCCCTTCATTTTCCCTTCTGGCCTTAATCCCTCTGAACCATTCCTGTCCTGAGCTGTGGTTGTCCGACAAAGTAAATTGCAGCCCACACTCCCTAGGAAGATGACCCAACATGACTCATAGTGTTCAAGTTACAAAGAGTTGGACGGATACTTTGTGAGGGTTATTATTCTCTCCTGCAGGCAGACGTGGCCACCAGCCCCAACACAGGACACGTCGCAGGGCTCTGGCCCAGGCCCACCCAGGGGAACAGCGAGTCCAGGGTCTCCCAGACAGCTCCCAGGCCCACCTTCTAACCTACTCAAGCTTCTCATTCTCCCCACTTGCCGCCCTAACCCTCTCCGTCCTCCCGGGGTGTTGGGGGTGGGGGGGGGCGAGGCCCTCAGAGGCCAGAAATGTATTTTGGGACATCCCACCCGACCCACGTCGCATCTCCGCTCCAGCATTTGGGTCTCCCGTGCGAGTTCCATGTCCCCGTGTTGGGGGTGGGGGGGACGGGCGCATTGCTCGCATTGCCCAGGTCATACCTTACACGTGGACTCAGACAAAGCGGGACACCCAGGCGCACGCACGACCCACAGACGCAGCGGTACAGACCACCCCCCACCCCACCAGCCGGACTCCCGTCGCCCCCGTGCGGCCCGCGGCTCTGTCCCCGCCGCCGGACTCACCAGGTCCACCACCTCCCTCTGCCGCAGCAGCGCCTTTTGCTTCCCCTTGGGGCTCTCGGAGGCGCTCGACGGCGCCCGCAGCTGCAGCAGCAAGAGCAGCAGGAGGCCGAGGAGCCGCTGCGGGGAGGCGGCGGCGGGGCTGTGGGGGCGCATGGCGCGCGGCGGCCCCGGGACGCGCGGAGCAGGAGGACCAGGCGGAGGAGACGCGGCGCCGGGACGTGATCAGAGTCTGGCCCCGCCGCGTTGCGAGGCCGCCGCAGGCTGCATCAATGCCCCTTTCACCCGCGCGCCTCCCTCCCTGCCTCCCTCCCGCCCCTCTGGACACCGAGTTTCCATCCTGTAATAGGCGGGAGCCCCCACCCCAAGCCCGACACTGGGCGGGCCCACAGCCGGGCCCGCCCCCTCCGGCGCGGCCGCCTGGACCCTGGCAGAGAAGCCGCCTGCGGAGTCGGGGCAGGGGCGCGGGGCACAGGGGGGCGGCGGTGGGGGGCCACAGGTGGAGGCTTCCAGGCGGGGGTGGAGATGGCACCGCCTAAATGAACATTGAGAGGCACGTGCCCTTACCGGGGTCCAGAAACCACCTTCGGGGGTTGTCAGACTGTCACAGTAGGCAAGCTCTTCTTCGGAGATGACATTTGGGAGCGGAGCAGGGGTGGGGGAGGAACCATAGGTATCATCGGATTCTCCCAGGGCCCCATAACCTAACTGATTAAGAACTGATGTTTCATAAACCAAAAAGCAGACTCTTAAATACAGAGAACAAACTGGTGGTTGCCAAAGGGATGGCGGGTGGGGGGATGGGTGAAATAGATGAAGGGGATTAGGAGATACAAACTTTCAGTTAGAAAATAAGTCAGGGAGGTGAAGAGTACAGCATAGGAAATATAGTGGATACTATTGTAATAACCTTGTATGGTGACAGATCGTGATTACGCTTATTGTGGTGAGCACTGAGCGATGGTATAGAGTTGTTGAATCAATATGTTGTGCACCTGAAACTAATATAACATTGTATGTTAATTATACTTCAATAAACATTTTTTTAAAATACATTAAAAATTTAAACAGAACTGATGTTTCAGGGCGCCTGGGTGGCTCAGTCGTTAAGCGTTTGCCTTCGGCTCAGGTCATGATCCCAGGGTCCTGGAATAGAGCCCCGCATCGGGCTCCCTGTTCAGTGGGAAGCCTGCTTCTCCCTCTCCCACTCCCCCTTCTTGTGTTCCCTCTCTCGCTGTGTCTCTCTCTGTCAAATAAATAAATAAAATCTTTAAAAAAAAAAAAAAAGAATTTCAAGACAGTTTTAACAGAACTATATACCAAGGATAGGATTCTTTTAAGCATAGCTGCACAGGTCACTCACCCATGAGACAGCCCTGCATAAAGCTGAACAAGGTCCCCGCTGGTGCCTTTATGTGCCAAACCACTGCGGTGGCAGCAATCTACAGGCTGGAGAGGAGGGGAGGGCACCCCCAGAGGGTATCCAATTGCAACTCCTGCTGCCGTTCCACCCAGGGAGTTCAAATGGTCCTTCTCTGTGTAAATTTGGGGGTCCAGATTGGATTTTCAGAAAACAGCTCATCTTGTATTACCATCCACGTGCTTTTTTTTTCCCCATTTCTTTTGCTTTAAGAAAAACTTTTTTAGGGGTGCCTGGGTGGCTCAGTCGGTTAAGCATCTGCTTTTGGCTCAGGTCATGATCTCAAGGTCCTGGAATGGAGTCCCACGTTGGGCTCCCTGCTCAGTGGGGGGTCTGCTTCTCCCTCACCCTCTCCCCCGGCTTGTGCTCTCTCTCTCAAATAAATAAATAAAATCTTTAAAAAAAAACTTTTTAATTTTTATTTTTTTTAAGATTTAAAAAAAAATTTTTAACTTTTATTTATTTGACAGAGAGACAGCGAGAGAGGGAACACAAGCAGGGGGAGTGGGAGAGGGAGAAGCAGGCTTCCCGCTGAGCAGGGAGCCCAATGCGGGGCTCGATCCCTCAGGACCTGAGCCGAAGGCAGATGCCTAACAGCTGAGCCACCCAGGTGCCCCAAAAAACTTTTTTAATTGAAGTATAGTTGACACACAGTGTTACATTAATTTGAGTGTACAACATGATGATTCAACAACTCCACACGTTATGCTGTACTTGCCACAGGTGTAGCTACCATCTGACACCATACTATTAATATGTTTTTAAAGTACACATTCACGGGGCTGGGTGGCTCAGTCGTTAAGCGTCTGCCTTCGGCTCAGGTCATGATCCCAGGGTCCTGGGATCGAGCCCCGCATCGGGCTCCCTGCTCCGCGGGAAGCCGGCTTCTCCCTCTCCCACTCCCCCTGCTTGTGTTCCCTCTCTCGCTGTGTCTCTCTCTCTCTGTCAAATAAATAAATAAAATCTTTAAAAAATAAATAAATAAATAAATAAAGTACACATTCATATAACTAATCAAATTACACTGTAAGATAAGTTAACCAGATATCATTATCTATATTTCACAGATAATCTATATTAATGTATAAGTGCCTTACACATACCCTCTCAGGTCCTAAAGTTATCACAAATCTATTCCCACTATGGGTTTGATTAACTTCACTGTCTCTGAGCTTACTTCTATATAGCTCTGTGTGTTTGCTAAGTCATTTTTCCTACCACCTCTAGAATTTACTATTTCAGTCCAGTTGAGTTTTCTTGGTCTAAAATTTACATCCATTCTACCATTACAGATTTTAGTTCCAGTTAGAGATTATGGACTAGTTTAGTGTCTCAGATGTTATTTCCAGAGTGACCTTTCCCAGACATTTCCAAATGTTCTGCATATTTTCTGTTCAGATATTTTACTTCTTTTTCTATTGGACTATTCATGCACTTCTTATCTATCATAAAAACTACTTTAAGGTTGACATCTCTAAAACATTTGATCTTCCCATTAGGGACATAATGTATCTCCCCAGTTTTCCAAATCCTCTTATGCATCAGTAAAATTTTAGGATTTTCTTTATATATTTCTTATTGTTGCTATGATGTATTTTGCTGCTATTGCAAATGGAATCTGCACACACACCCCATAGACTATATTATTTTTCTATTACTGCGTAACAAATTACCACAAACTTAGTGACATAACACAACACAAATTTGTTACCTCCCAGTCTTGTGGGTCAGGGGTCCAGCTCAGATTAGTGTCACAGGAAGCTGAAGTCAAGCAGTCAGCCAGGTGAGTCTTCATCAGGAAGCTTGACTAGGGAAAGATGCACTTCTAATCTTCCTTGGATTCTTGGCAGAATTCATTTCCTTGTGGTTGTAAGACTAAGGTCCCTGCTTTTTTGGCTGTTTGTTGTCTGGGGACCGTTCTCGTCTACCAGAGGCTACTCTCATGTCTTTACCATGTGGCCCCTCCCTGTAAGCCTTTGAATCTGTGGGGAAGAGTGTAGTACCTTTTAAGGTCTGATATGATTAAGTCAGGCCCATCCAGGATAAGTCAAAGTCAACTGATTAGGGAACCTAATTACACCTTCAAAATTCCTTCTGCCATATAATATAACACAATCATGGAGGTGACAGCCATCATCTTCACAGTTTTGCTCATACTCAAGGGGAGGGGATTATTTACCACAGGGCAGAAATCTTAGGGTGCTGTCTTAGAAATCTGTCTACCCCATGTATCAATGGGCTATGGCTGGGAGCTTTTGATTGTCATCACTTGTTTCCTTATAGCGTAAGAAGTGATGTTTTCTAACATAAAAAGTTCTGGCAGGTGACAAGAAGATCAAGGTGGTCAATAAAAATATTGTAATCACACTAGTGGTAGGAGTCAGCCACAGAATTCTGCATTTCCCTTGCAGGAAAGCAAGCACAGGGAGTCCTCAACTTTTAAACTGTTAGGCATTCACATACCTCTCAGTCACCCTTTGTTTGCCAAGTGCATCTTCCACGCATCACTTGATAATGAACATTTCAAAGTATCATGTAATCATAGCCTGCCAGTCAAAATTCCAGCAGCATCTCTATCTTCGTAAACAGTATTTGTGCAATTATTTGACAGCTTGTATTTGTTAGACCCCACGCCCAGCGTGGAGCCCAACACGGGGCTTGAACTCACAACCCTGAGATCAAGACCTGAGCTGAGATCATGAGTCAGACGCTTAACCGACTGAGCCACTCAGGCGCCCCTGTTCTTATTATTTTCTAAAAAAAGAGCAAAAGAGAAAAGAAAGGTAGTGATGTAAATAAGAACTCATAAAGTTAGTATAGTTGAAATAAAATAGAAATAAATGGGCTGAAAGTACCATTTTTTAAAGACTCGAGGGGACACTTACTGGAATTAAGGTAGAAGAGCCTATAGCATCAGTCGAGGTCTAGTCAGAGTAACATAAACCATGCAGGCGAGTTCAGAGAAGATTTATCAGCTGCTACCAGGAGAAACTGGAGGCTAAAGCTGTAGCTATCCTCTGTGTAGGGGCTTACTGAGTGCTTTTCCCTGGTACTCACGGAGTGCTCTCTCTATATTAGCTATTATTATTTTTATTATAAGAGTTGGGGATTCCATACAAAATTAAAGGGAGCCATGGTTCAGTAGAGGACACTTAACATATACATCAGTTGTATTATTCAGAACCCAGTGAGGAAACAGAAACCACTCTGAGTATGTAAAGAGAATTTACATGTAGGAATTAACGTAGGAAATTGACTACAAAGTCTAAAATGTCAACAGGGGACAGTGAAGCGACCCACAATTAGCCATGGCCATAAGCTGCTACCACTCTTAAGCTGGAGAGACCTAAGCTGACCAGTCAAAGCTGGAATCATGGTGGGTTTATCCACTGGAACCTGGAACCGTGAAAGAGATGGAGCCACTGCCAGAGAAGGAAGATGAGTAATACCGGCGCTATTCCCTTCTTCCCCCCTCCAATCTCGGATTGGTCAAACCCAGCTAGCAGCCCCCAGAAACAGGAGTCTGGGAAACAGCCTGCAGAGCTCAGCCTCCTGAGATACAGAGCAGAGCTGGGGAAGCTTGAAGAATGATCTGAGGGCAAAGAGCACCGATCAGTCCTGAAGGGGGTCCTGAAGTCCTCCCTCCACTAGCTCATGCTTACGTGTGTACACACATGCAGCTCTCAAATCCAACACTGCGGTGGCTTCATCTGCAATCCGAAATATGTAAAGTACCAGACTGTTTGGACTGGTATTAAACCGTTAATCTATCCACATCCGGCACTGATAAACAGTAAGTATCTAGCACCCTTCCCAGCACATGAGTGATTGGGATTTTTATAGTTCTACAAGAAGAAAAGGTGATGGAAAATTATAGAACCCAAATCATTGATAAAAGATAAGTGTAAGTCCCTTGCCTGTGATTATGGCGAGGACATTCTTCACGTACCCTTTTTTATTTGTGCACATGCCTGAGGGCAAGCCCTGGTGGTCTGTGTTAGACTTGCAAGAGTTACATTTCATTTATTCTGAATCACAGCATGTGACATGCTTTCAACTTGGGTAGTCTTTCATTTCCTGTCAAATTTTCTTCCCTTTCTTAAGTTACCCGAAGCTGTGCGCTTTCTGCCCCTCTTCATTATGCCCTGTGTACAGAAGTTTTGAAATCAGCATCCCTCTGAACAGGCTCTGCATTGTAAGAATTCCTTAGAAGATGGTTCACCATGGAGATCTGTGTTTGAGAATGGTCAAGATTAAAGGCGTCTCTGGGCAGTTCAGATGACTCTGCAGCCCGTGTGCCTCTTTCAAGGCACAAAGAGCCGCCTGTTTTCTGCTAGAAGAAAGCCAAAGTAAGCAGGATATTTGGAATTACATCCTAAAACATTTAGGTTTACAAAATGCATCCAGGTCTCTCGTTCCCCTGCACACATCTCCAACCCCATCAGCTAGACCATGGTTTCTGGTTATTGCTTAGTTGATATAAAGTCAGGTCATTGGAGTGGAAGTCAAAACAAGCCAAAATATTAATCCCCTCCCTCACCTATCAGAGTTTTTAGCAAATAACAAAGCAAGCTGAATGCAATTTCACTTCCTCCCAAACTGCCCAATAGAGAATGCTGCATAGTGACAACATGGGAATGGATTGGTGGCAGGAGGGAGAAAATCAAGAGGTTTGGATATGAAACAAGAAATGGCTAACTGTCCAAAGAAAAAACAAGAGTGAATGGAGCAGATCACTATTTATTAAGGCATGGAAGTTACCAGTTGAACTATTTGCTAACCACCACATGTAGAAAATTGAAACTAATTTTAATTAAGTTAAAATTGGTTTAGGCAAATTCTCCTCCTATGTTCTTTACCATGATTTGAAAATAACCCTTTGGCAATATTATCAGATACTTTGGCATTGTTATCAGAATCATCAGCCTTACAAAATTATCAGCATTATCAGAAACATCCTGTTGCCCCTTTTCCTTCTAACTCTTGGCTAAATGAATGATTCCTATTTTTATGGACTGTTGACCTCCTCATTTATTTATGGGTTCTATAGAAAGCACGCTTTGCTATTTATAGATGACCCAAAGCTGGGAGAGGTAGTCAAACTCCTTGCAGCAAAGCGTCTCGGGGGTGGGGGACAAGAGGGAAAACTGAATTAGCCACTTGTTAAATGAAAACCAAAGAATTATTATACAGAAAAAAAAGTCACCTGAAATTGAATGGGAGACCACAAAAATCCTCACTTATCCGTTAAACAGATATAAACATCCAATGACCCCAGTCATACGCAAATTTTCTTTTTGGATCTTAAATTCACCAGTTAAATGTGGCAGCAGGTAGTTGTATGTGATCCCCACACCAGGGATGAGAAGAGATACCCTACAGCTTGATCCCCTCATGGTTTTGTTGCAAAATCTCGTCAGCTAACTGGAGTCCTTGCCATGGACCCTCATTTTTTTGTTATTGAGGTTATATTAACATATAACATTAAATCAGTGTGAGATATGATCCCATACTTGTATATATATTGCAAAATCATCACCACAATAAATCTAGTTAACACCATTGCCACGTGTAGTTACAATTTTTTTTCTTATGATCACAACTTTGAAGGTCTACTCTCTTAGAAGCTTTCAAATACACAATACGGTATTATTAACTATCTTATCATGCTGTACATTACATCTCCAGGACTCACTTATTTTATAACTGGAAGTTTGTACCTTTTGACCCTGTTCCCCCAATTTTTAAGGTGATTGCTCCCTTGGGCATGAAAGGAAATTTGCACCCATACCCCCTTTCATTTAGGTAGAATTCTTCTAAGAGCCAGGTCACTTCCTCAGCATCTGCTTAATATGTCCCCAGGAATTTCTGCTTCTTGGTAATTCATTAGTGTCCGATGACAAGTCAAGGTATGGTTGGAATATTACATTCTGGGCCTATCGCCCAGTCACCACGCCTTCCTGGCCCATATTCATGCACATAGACAAAGGCAAAGTCCTGCATTTCTACTTTGACGATAATTATATCGCTCCATATTTCACTACTAAAAACCAAGGTAACCTTAGTGATATCGTAACCACGATAAGAAATAAAAAGCATTGACAGACGTAAACTGTCCTGCATGGTTAAAAACCCTGCTGGAGTGTGGTGCTCAATGCCAGGCAACATGTTTGTTTTAAAGATTTATTTATTTGAGAGAGAGAAAGAGAGAGCACCTGTGAGTGGGCGGAGGGGCAAAGGGAGCGGGAGAGAGAGAGAGAATCTCAAGCAGACTCTCTGCTGAACACAGAGCCCAACAGGGCGGCTCGATCTCCCGACCCTGAGATCCTGACCTGAGCCAAAATCAAGAGTCAGACACTTAACCGACTGAGCCACCCAGGCGCCCCAGGGAACATGTTTTAAGAGGAACGAGGGCAAATAGAACACAGGGATGTTTCTTGGCAGAGGGAGCTCAAAAATCATGTCAGAGATGGAACAGTTGGAAAGTTGGAGCAGGGTGGCGAGGAGGAGACAAGGGCTGTCACGAAAGGGAGGCAGGAGCCTTGGTCTACTGTGCTCTGTGCTCGGGCGGATGGGATGAGCTTCTCGGAGGTTATCTGCGGCATTCCAGCGCATGTCAGAGTGGAAGCGGTCGTTGAGGATGATGTTGGCTCCATAGTAACCGGCCAGCTGCCCCCACAGTGAGCAGGCAGGAGCAGGGGTGCTGTCCAAATGGGCAGCAGCACCTCCACAAGGCGTCTCCTTGAGGGGAGTTTGCATAGGCAGTGGGTTGATTCTAGGAGAAATGATTACTACGTTCCAGAAATAGGATATGAATTGGCAATGTCTAAATCCCCGAAACTGAGCTTAATAGGTAGTGAGTGTCTCGGGGACTGAGATCAGGTACCTACTCTCCAAACAGCCTGGAGGCAGAGCCAATTTAAGAGCGACGAGGCTGTGGGGGGCAGACCCCAAGCTTTATAAAGCAGGGCTCAGGGACATCATTTTCCTCTCAACATTATCTCGTGACTTTTAATTTCGAAGAGACTCCACCCAGCCCTGCCTTGCCCAGCAACTGTGCCAACCCTCTCTTTCACGTTGGGTTGACTCTGCCACTTGAGTTAGCTCCATTATTCCTGGAAGTCATTCACTCACTTATTTAACATTTATGCAGTACCTACTATGAATTAGGATCCGGTGCTAGACACTGGGAATAAAAAAATAAGAGAAAGGCACAGTTTCTGTCTTCAGAGAGCTCTGAGTCTGATGAGAAAGGCAGATTTCTAAAAACAAATTTCTAAACATACGAATGCAGAACAGAATGGTGAATGCCATGGTAGGGGTGCGTACAGGTTGCCCGAGATGGGGAGAGGGAAGAGGAAGAGGCGCTGCCATGGAAGGCTTCCTGGAGCAGGTGATGTCTGGCTATTTGCAAGAGTATGGCATGGAGGGTAATGAGAGGAAGAGCATTTGGTCAGCGTGGCAGCACAGGGACTGGCACAGAGGTAAGGAATAGCCCCCAGTTCAGGGAACTACAGACTTGGGGTTGCCAGAGCTTATGGTGCAAGGCAGGGGTGTCCGGCAATGAGCTGGAGAGGCCAGCAGGGGTAGAGCATGGTGAGCTCTGTATTCCTTGCAGAGGTGATTGGGTTTGTAACCAGGACTGGCCTGGTCAGGTTGTTTAGGCAGACCCTCCTGGCTGCAAGCAGGGGCTGGACTTGAGGGAGCCGGGTGGTATCTGGAAGATCGTTCAGGCCAGCAGCTGTCTGCAATGCGACTGTGTCCTGATCGATCTGAGAACTGTCTCTGCGAGAGTCCACGGAACTGCCCAGGATTTGAAGCCGATTTTGTCTGGACCGCCTGCCCTAGGAGCAGCCTGAGCATACCTGCTATGATTATGCATGAGTATATCTTTCTCAGAAGAAAAAAGATGATGCCCACTGGTGTGGGTGAGAGACAACAGGGATGGAAACTTGCATACTGATAGCTGGGTTGATGAGGAGGGAAGGGTGACAATGAGAAAAATCTAGAGGATGCAATCAGAGGATTTAGTGATTGATCAGTCTAAGATGGTGGTGTGAGAGAGTGAGAGGACCACCGGGATCTCCTCCCTTGCCAGGATTTCTAGCTTGGGTGACAATTCACAGACTGGGATGCCGCCAAGTGGAATGTAAGTGCAGCCAAAGAAACAGTGTTCAGAACGCACAGAAGGAAGACCGTGTGAGGACACAGCCAGAAGGAGGCCATCTGCAAGCCAAGGACAGAAGCCTCAGGAGAAACCAAACCTGCTGACACCTCGATCTCAGACTTCTATCCTTCAGGACTGTGGGAAACCAAATGTCTGTTGTTTAAGCCCCCCCGCCTCTGGTATCTTGTTATGGTAGCCCGAGCCGACCAAGACAGGTCCATAACCCAGAACCGGAGCCACTAGCTCTCAACACTTGCATTCAGAAGACTCAGGCATGTGCTTCTATTCACTTTGGGGAACCGGTTCTGGGGGGGAGATGTATTAGCGCAGCGGCTGTCAAGCTTCGATGATCATGAGCATCTCCTGGAGCTTGTCAAACCCCAGTTGCTGACCCCACCTCCAAACCTTCTGAGTCCATAAGGTCTGGGGAGGGGCCTGAGAATCTGCATTTCTACCAAGCTTGGAGGAGGCTGCCGGGCCAGGCGGCATGCATTAAAAATTGAAATAGAAAGCTAAAAAATATTTTTACAAATTCATTTTAAAATAGCAATAATTAGCTCCATTATATGTTAGAATAAATAGCATTTTAATGAAAAAATAGCTATATTTTCTAAAACAAAAAAGTTAACAAAGAGAATGGCATTATTTTGCATCTTTTGCAAATCTTTTTTGCAGCCAGATTCTCCTATTTACTTCTGTATTCAATCTGTGGCCATATCACACATCATGTGGCCTCTGGAAAACTCCGCTGTGCACATGTGACCGAATGAGGGCAGAAAAGATAAACAACATCTTATTATTATGAACATAGTTTCGATGTCACATTTTCCCTGAGACTGTCTCAAGCAGCTCCAAGGGTCTCTGGACCCCACTATGAGAACAGATGATTTGTGGGATGGGCAGAAGAAGAGAGCCCCAAAGAACGGGCCAGAGAAACAGGAGGAAATCCAAGAGAGGCTCAGCAGCGGGAGCAGAACCACGGTCTGTGCTGTGGTCAGAGCCCAGCCAGCTGGGTTGGAGTCAGTCCTCCTCTGGACACATGCACATGGCTGAGCACACATGTGCCTTGCACACTGGGGAAATTAAAATCACGGCACAGAGCAAACATACTTGGTGTATGATTAGCAGCTTCATCCCATTCAAGCACATGGTGGGCTTCCAGATTCTTGGACTATAGGTTCTGCTCTTCAGCCCTGGACTTTGGCACTAGATCCTCTTATGAATCTTTGCGGACCTTCTGGGCTTTGGAGTTTGTTGATTTTCTTGGAACCCTCGTGCTGTTCTTCTCCTTCCTATCTCCTTGCCTTTAGCCTTTGTCCACAGCATGCATTTCCTTCTCCCCGACCTCTCCACCAAGCTGGGCCTTCAGAACTGCTCAGCCGGAAAACCAGCCCTTAGTTCTTCCAGGCTGCTAATTCCCTTGCATTTACACTCCATTTTTAAGGGACAGGACTTTATTGGAATATGCCTTCGAAACTCGCCTCTAGTCATTTAATTTAATTAAAAATTTTATTTTTTTGAAACTCGCCTATAATCTTATTTAATTTAATTAATTAATTTTTTTTTTGAAACTCACCTATAATTTTAAAGTCACCCTTTTCCAGTTCAAGAACAGGTAGACTTTGGATTTCAGGACACAGGCTGGGCAATAAATATTTATTAAGTGAATAAAGAAATAAATATATATTAGCATTCTTCCAGAGGCAGAAACATGAAATGACCCTGTGATGTGTCCCTTTTCAAGAGTGAGAAAATTCTTTCCAGAGTCCTTCTGGCACATTTCCTTCCTGTCTCATTGGCCAGGATTGTTGCACATGCCTGTACCCTAAAACAAATCACTTGGCACGAGACATTCGCCTCCCGGGGCTAGAAAAAGACCATGCCTTCCCTGAAAGACGTGGCTGCTTGGAGGACAGTGAACAACATTTGGGCTCTATTAGCAAGGAAGAAGGGCAAGTGGCAGGCCTAGTGACTGACTGTTGGGTAGACAACTGAGAGTATCTGCCAGAGTACAGTCTTCCTCATAGTGATAATCTTACCATTTCCCCACTCCTGTCACCCACAGGAAAGCCCTTGGTTTGTTCTGCAACCTACTGTCAGCTCTGGGTACCTTTTGGAAATAGGAGACATCCAGGGAACGGGCTTATGATAAAGCATCAGGGAAAGTAAGCCTCTAAGTCCAAAGGACGTGTCACAAAGTTCCATTTGTGGATATTAACTACTCTCTTCTTGCACCAGTAGTTTTTCTAGTACACAAAGGCCAATCAGAGAACCCAGGTCTGTTTTTTAGGGAAGTAGCCCCATCTCTGTGTGGTTGCTGTGGAATGTTCCTGAGAGGATCCATTTTCATGAGTGTTTTATGTAAAGACTAAGGAGCTTACATAAATTTCTGGCTCACTCAGTATCTTGCCTAATGTTTGTTTCCTGCCTCCCCAGGGATCTAATCTCCATGGAATGTGCTTCCCCCCACCCCTCCTGGGGTGATCATTCCTGGGGCCCCACTTACTGAGGAGCCTTGTGTAAGCCTGGGAGCTCTCACTTGAGAAGCCAGTTTTTCGGGTCTGTCATTTTGCCACAGGCCCTTCGTTGTCTCTTGATAATTCTTCAAATGAAATTTCGGCTCTCTCATAATGCCTGTATTCTTTCCTAGACTCAGAAACTGAATTATCAGGAATTTGTTTCCAAATTGCTACTAATGATTACCACCATATCTCTGTTATGATGATTGTTACTACACTTTAGCTCACTGGTAGGTCGTTTCCACACTGGCTGTTATTTCCGCCGGTGTGGTCTTCATTTCTACACTAAAGAAAAAAGTATGAATCCTTGTGATAAATTTCTTCATTTACAGAGTTCTCCACCAGTTTATTTATTTAAAAGAAGTGTAAGATGATTGTTCCATTCCCTCTTCTATTCTGCCTGCTGTACTTTAGTCTGCCAGTAAAAAATAAAATGTATATACAGCTTATAAGTTTACAGATTAATGGTTCTCAGTAACACACCTGCCCAACTGATTGTCACCTTTCATGAAATAACTTTTAAATATATGTATTTAGAAAATTTGCGGTTTAATCAGATAAAGGAGTTTCATCGGAAGTCCCTGAAGGGGATACCACCCATTTAGCAATTAATTTGTTTTCATTGCCATATTTTTGGTTTCCCCAAAGATTGGCAAGATGGTAGGGGCTGTATTTGACAGTTCTTTGTATCTTCCACAATACTTAAAACAATGTGTTGGGCACAGAACATAATGATGTTATGTAATGCATATTGCATTGAACTGAAATCCTAGGCTTGCCTTCCTGTGAGTTTCAGAGAACAGATGGATAGAATCTGGTTGGGAAAAGGATCAATCCCTTTTAAATCTGTCACCAAAATGAAGTTAAAAACTTGGCTCGACAGTTAGAAAACAAACAACCCGATTAAAAAATGGGCCAAAGACCCGAAGATACACAGATAGCAAATAAGCATATGGAAATTCTCTACATCACATGTCATTAGGGAATTACAAATTAAAACAACACTGATATGCCAAGGCTTACCTATTAGAATGGCCAAAATCCAGAACACTGACAGCAACAAATGCTGATGAGGATGTGGAGCAACAGGAACTCTCATTCATTGCTGGAGGGAATGCCAGTGGTACAGCCACTTTGGAAGATAGTTGGCCATTTCTTACAAAACTAAACATATTCTTACCATTTGACCCAGCTATTATACTCTTTAGCGTTTGCATGAGTTGAAATGAGTTGAAAATTTATGTCCACACAAAAACCTGTTTATAGCAGCTTTATTTATAATTGACAAAACTTGGAAGTAACCAAGATGTCCTTTAGTAGGTGGATGGATAAAAAAACTGTACTACATCAAGACAATGGGATATTATTCATCACTAAAAAGAAGTAAGCTATCAAGCCATGGAAAGACACAGATGAAAATTAAATGCATGTTACTAAGTGAAAGAAGCCAATCGAAAAGCCCGCATATTATAATATGATTCCAACTACATGACATTCTGGAAAAGGCAAAACTATGGAGACAGTAAAAAGATCACTGGTTGCCAGGGGTTGTGGGGGAGGGGTGAATCAGCAAAAGAGAGTTTTCAGGGTGGTGAAACTATTCTGTATGAAACTATAATGGTGGATACATGTCATTACACATTTGTCAAACCACAGAATGTACAACACCAAGAACAAACTATAGTATAAAGTATAGACTTTGGGTGATAATGATGTGTCAATGTAGTTCATCAAATGTAACAAATGTACCAGTCCAGTAGTGACGGTGATCATGGGGGAGGCTATGAATGTGTAGAATAGGCGGTATATGGAAAAGCTCTGTACCTTCCATTCAGTTTTGCTGTGAACTTAAAACTGCTCCTCTGTTTAAAAAGACGAGTACAATTGGGTGGAACAGTACAGTGTTGACAAAGGTCCCCATAAAGTCATGGCTCTGTGTCATTGTTTGAACAAATTCTTCCTAGAATTGCCATTATCCCCATTGTAAAAATCACTTTGGCTGTGGCAATATGCAAAGCAGATCGGCAGGTGACATTTCTCTAAGTACCAAAGAGTACAGGAACTCAGGGCATAACCCAAAACTTTAAACCTTTTGTTCTAGAGGCTCAGTATCTATTTCATTTGTCTTTACCAGACCTCAGATGGGGAAAAGCTTTCAGCTTATCACTTATTACCCTGTGCTGCCATCATTCCCCTATGTTTATAGCAGAATTTTCAAGGATTTTGTACTGAAGGTTGAAGTCCCTGTAGGAATAAATCACATTTTTCCAGCCAGATGGTTACTGCTATGTTCCCTGCCTACTCTTGACCAATAGTGAGTCCTAGATGTACTCAGTCCAGATGATCCTACAATGTCCTCTTACTTTGCTACTCGTTTTGCAGCCTAAAGAAGCTCAAATTTAGGCTTGTTTGGGTGGAATAATGCAACTCTAGTTGAGGTCATCGAAGGGTCTGAGATTCACATTCCTATAATATTTCAACAACCATGTATTGAGTGTCTTTTATGTGACAGACACTCTGTACTGGTGGCTATGTATCACCCCCAAGGAGCGGACTGTTGGATCAGTTAAGATGCTTTCAGCAGCAAATAACAGAAAATTCTACTTATTGTGGCTTAAATAAGGACATTTATTTAACATGAAGTTCAGAGGGAGGGCTGCTCCAGAGTTGGTTAATTCAGTGACTCAACCACATCATCAAGGATTCAGATGTTTTCAACTTTTATGTTCTGCCACCCTTAGGATTTGGGGTTTCTCCCCATGTCATCATTCCCCCCCCTGGGGCAACAGTTGGTCCAGGTGTCCCTGCTGGATGAAGCAATGTCTAGAAGAGGCCCAGTTCTTGTGGTATCTCCTGGTTTAAGAGGAAGAGAATCTTTCCCAGTAGCCCCCTGCCCTTGCACATCCCATTGGCCAGAAGGAGGTCATCTCCCCAACCCTCAAATACTTCTCAAACAGGAAAAGGAGATAACCATAATAGAAATTAAGCAAAGAAGAAGAAACTCCACGTAGAAAGAGGAGGCCCAGACTCTGGTAGGATTATCCCGGGGGCTCCTGGGGATTCCCTAAGAAGGCAAGGAAGTACAGATTTCCCTCCCCTTATAACTTGTCACCAGGACTCTTACTGTTCTTCTTGGACTTTGCATCAGAAGCAAGGATTCAAGTTATACCATGGGCAGCTGCGAAGATATTTTCCCCCTCCTGCCTGACAGAGCCTTGGGAAACCAAAGGCAGAGGGAGGTTCCCCTCCTGTCTGAGCCCAACAGGGTGCATTATTAGCAAACTCTTGGCTTTGAAGTTAGGAGTCAAGTCCAGTATATCTAATTCAATTCAAATTTTCTGTTGGAGTTATGGTAATCCTAGACCTCAGCTCATCCAGAACTATGAGCTAAACACTTAATTCCTCAGTATATTTAACTCATGTGGTTATGAGTCATTGTTAATATGTTCAACAGATATGCTGGTTTCCAAGCTGCATATCCAAAGTCAGGGTTTTAATTGTTTTTCTTAGTGATTTGCTCATGTCTGCATACCAGCAGTCAGGCTTGGCTGACCAAAGCCATCTTGAAATATTTAACTTAGAATTGAGTATAGGACCAAACATGTTAAATATTTCCAAGATCTCTATCCAAAGACCTACAGATCCTTCATCAAAGTTAAGGTCCAAACCAAGTTACAGTAGTAGGTAAAACCAACGATGTATCTTATACATTAATATCATCTATGCGATGAATGAAATTTTACATGCCATGTAGACATTTTTTTGCATGTAAGAACAAACCTTTTGTGTCTTTTGCAAAATTTGGGGAAAAAAGGAAATGTTTATCTGGTGAGCAATAGTTTTGAATTCTAGAATAATATTGATAATAACAAAATTCATAAAGTTGCTTATCTTCATATTGATGTATATCTTGAACTGCAATATGCCTTCATTTAGCTGAAGCATGAAATAAAACAAGTAATAAAAGTTTGCAAAACAGGCTGTTCTTTCTTACCACTTTGAGCATGCCCCATGGCACCCAATTTTGGAGGCAGGCAGTAGTAGATGCTCATTTTGAAATCAAACGATATAGAAGTGTATAAATCTGAAAGTGAAAGGTTTCCTTGTTATTAACTCTCACCATGATCTTGCTCCTTGAAAAGAACTATTGTCCGTAGCTTAGTACATAGCTAGATGTTTCTAGTCATCAAACATATACACAAGACAGTGTTCGAATATAAGTTAAATAGGATTATTGTATTCATATGTGATATTGTGACATAATAAGAAATATATATTTGATCTTTGTCCCCACTTCTGGCACAGAGCTTCTAAAACCCTTGGAATTTCTGAAGTGATAAGAGTGTTAAATGGGTCTTGATATTCATAACAAACCCCTTTCAACCACCTGGGTTTATGTGAATGAGATGACTTTTGGAAAATACCTAAGGATGGATACTGATTGCTGGGGAACCAACCACATGATTAGAGGGTTGGCTCTTTCAGTCCTACCCCGTGACCTCCAAGGAGAGGAGAGGGGCTGGAGGTTGAATCAGTCACCAATGGCCAAAGGTTTAATCAATCCTTATAATGAAGCCTCCATAAAAAACCCAAAAAGGTGGGCTTTGGAGAGCTTCCAGGCTGGTGAACTCGTGGAGGTGCTGAGTGGTTGCTCAGAGACCGTGGAAGCTTTATGCCCATTTCCCCAAACCTTGCCCTATGGACCTCTTCACCTGGCTGTTCATCTGTGTCCTTTATACTATCCTTAATCATAAACTAGTAAATGTAAGGAAATGTTTCTCTGACTTCTGTGAGCCGCTCTAGCAAATTAGTTGAACCTGTGGAGGTAGTTATGGGACCCTCCAACTGTAGCAATGGGTCAGAAGCAATGGGGACAACCTGGTCTTGCAATTGGCATCTGAAGTCGGGGGCAGTCTTCTAGGACTGAACCCTGACAGTGGGATCTCCAGGCAGACAGTGTCAGAACTGACTTAATTGCTGGATGGCGTTGAAAAAAACGCACACATTGGAACACATTTTGTAACCTGCTCTTTTCACTAATGATACTTCCTGGACATCTCTCCCCGTGAACATTTAGAGTTCCTCCTTTTCCTTTATAACATTTTCACAGCATTCTAATGAATAGAATAAGTTATATAACCAGTTGCATATTTATAGATACTTAAGTTTCAGGTTTTTTTTTTAAAGATTTATTCATTTCTTTGAGAGAGAGAGAGAGTGGGGGAAGGGCACAGGGAGAGGGAGAGAGAGAGAATCTCAAGCAGACTCCCCGCTGAGTGCAGAGCCAGACATGGGGCTCAATCGGACAACCCTGAGATCCCACGACCTAAGCCAAAACCAAGAGTTGGACGCTTAACCGACTGAGCCACCCAGGCGCCCACTTAAGTTTCAGTTTTAAATGATGCTTCAGTTAATATCATTGAGTAATATTCTAGTATAATGCTAATCTCTAACAGAACTTATTGTCTATTTAGTTACTTGCTCATTGTCTGACACCCCCTGGAATATAAGCTCTGTGAATGCAGGGGCTCGTCACTTGTTCCCGATTAAAGATTTTTATTTATTTATTTGACAGAGAGAGACACAGCGAGAGAGGGAACACGAGCAGGGGGAGTGGGAGAGGGAGAAGCAGGCTTCCCGCTGAGCAGGGAGCCCGATGCGGGGCTTGATTCCAGGACCTGGAGATCATGACCTGAGCCGAAAGCAGAGGCTTAACGACTGAGTCACCCAGGCGCCCCCTCCTTGTTCCCGATTATATCCTTAGCAGCTGGGACAGTACCTGACAGATAATATCACTTGTTGTTGTTACTGGGAGCACATAGATATTTCTAGGTCTTTTCAACGATCCAACCTGGGGTGAGGTGGCTACTTCTGGCCCACTCCCTACCTAGTCCTCTGGCTTAGCTAGTTACAACTCCTTCTTGCCTAAGCAGTGCCCTTGTGGGGATTCTGCTTCTCTAACACCTTGAAATAGTCACAGTTTGAAAACTAGGAACCAGTTCAGAGCTCAGGAATTCCACCCCCACCACGTGTCCTTTCCTCTTGGCAACTTATCTGACTGTATGAGGCAGGTGGGGAGCCAGGACACATTGGGTCACTCACATCCTTTCACACTTGTGCTCTTGGTAAAATCCAATGGCTCGTTTACCATCCATCTGCATATCTTCTTTGGTATCTGTTAAGGTCTAATGCCCATTTTTTAGTTTGGGTTGTCTGTTTTCTTATTGTTGAATTTTAAGAGCTCTTTGTATATTTTGGATAACAATCCTTTATCAGATGTATCTTTGCAAATATTTTCTCCCAGTCTGTGGCTTGTTCTCTAATACCCTTGACATTGTCTTTCACAGAAGTTTGTAATTTTATTTTTTTTTAAGGTTTTATTTATTTGAGAGAGAGAGCGTGAAAAAGAGAGAGATCACAAGCAGGGAGGAGGGGTAGAGGGAGAAGCAGGCTCCCTGCTGAGCAAGGAGCCCAGTATGGGACTTGATCCCAGGACTCTGGGATCATGACCTGAGCCGAAGGCAGACATTTAACCAACTGAACCACCCAGGTGCCCTAGAAGTTTGTAATTTTAATGAAGTCCAGCTTATCAATAATTTCTTTCACGAATCATGTCTTTGGTGTTGTATTTAAAAAGTCATCACCAAACCCAAGGTCATCTAGGTTTTGTGTTTTACAGTTAAGTGTATGATCCATTTTGACTTAATTTTTGTGAAGGATGTAAAGTCTTGTGTAGACTCATTTTTTTTTTTTGCATGTAAATGTCCAGTTGTTCCAGCATCATTTGTTGAAGTATGGGAGTTTTTCCAATCTTTACTTTTACCCAACTAACTGTGATTAGCAACAGAGCGCTGAGAAGAAAGCACACCTGCCTTTTTCCACTTGATTTATTAATAGATTTACCAAAAATCTCTATGGTTTGTCTGAGTGGTTCCTCGTTTAGTTTTACCTCCCCTGATTTTTGAGACTGTATGCTAATTTTTGTGTTTGAGGGTCCTGAATGGTGCCTACATCTGAAAGCCCTCAAGAAGTGACAAGAGTCAGGCAGGTGAAGATAACAATCCCACTTCTGTTAATGTTAAGGCTGCTGCTGCAAAGCATGGCTTGTGAGCCGAGTGGGCTTGCTTCTGCTCCTTGCCTCCTAACCCTCCTGAGTTTAGACCTTCGAACAGGCCACCTAAGGGAAAACAGCTTACACCCACTACCCTCCCAAACACACATGTTGGATATTTATTGATTTTAAAACCTAGAATGCTAAACACACACTTTAGTAAAAGGCCTTTATAACCAGGAAATGGCCGTTTCCAAATCCAGAGCAATTTGGAATTTGGAATAAGCATCTCAGTAAAATATAAAAATAAATTTAAGGTTGTATTGTTGTCGTGGGCCTTGTTTTTTTTTTTAAGATTTTACTTTAGTTATTTGCCAGACAGAGAGAGAAAGAGGGCGCACAAGCGGAGGGGAGGGGCGGCAGGCAGAGGGAGAAGCAGACTCCTTGCTGAGCAGAGAGCCTGATCTGGGACTCGATCCCAGGACCCTGGGATCATGACCTGAGCCGAAGGCAGACGCTTAACCGACTGAGCCACCCAGGCCGCCCATTGGCCTGTGTTCTTTATGAGACACATGATTTTAACTCTTTGGTATATCTCGAGTTCTACCCTATGAGGACCTTGCCTGCCGCCAGAAGTACAAACAGTTGACTTTAACACCCCCACCCCATGGAAATGACGCCGAAGGACTGCAGCTCACAGGAGAAACACAATCCAGTATGGACACCAGCCTCTCATTCTGCAGAAACCGTAAAACCAAAACATACGAACGAAATAGCTATCGGGAGTCACTGAGTTCAGGATTTATAGTGTGTATATAATCTTGCCAGAATATAACTTACGTGTTCTTCTTGGCTGTGCTCCAGAGGTGAGAGGTACATCCAGTAGGGGGAGAGGGATCACTCGGAAAGCTCCAGTAATCTCCCAGGACACAGCTGGGCCTTATCTGTGGCTAATGTATGCGGTATTTTATCCCCCCGATTAAAAATAACGAATCTCCGGCTTAGGTGTCAGGTGGGTAGGAACGTTATTTTTGCTCTCGGCGAACACGTTAAGAGGAAAAGTTGACTCACCTGCTCTGGAGGGAAAGGACTAAGGCATTTTCTAAAAGCAAGAGCTAATCTCTCAGCTGTTTTGGCAGTAGGCAGGGACAGACAAGAAACATCTGGCCTTCACAGTTCTGCCCAAGTTTGGAACTACCCAACCAGTTGGGAGCTGCTGATCAAAACGGGGTGGTCCCCGAGAATACCTCGCCGTAGCTACTAGAACAGAGCCAGTTATAAATGGCCAACATCGGGGCGCCTGGGTGGCTCAGTCGTTAAGCGTCTGCCTTCGGCTCAGGTCATGATCTCAGGGTCCTGGGATCGAGTCCCACATCGGGCTCCCTGCTCGGCGGGAAGCCTGCTTCTCCCTCTCCCACTCCCCCTGCTTGTGTTCCTGCTCTCGCTGTGTCTCTCTCTGTCAAATAAATAAATAAAATCTTTAAAAATTAAAAAAAAAATAAATAAATAAATGGCCAACATCCCTCTCACATGCCCCGTCTGAACTCAGCAGCCTGGGCCGACTGCATTGCTCTCAGGGGTGCGTGAACGCACTGGGGGAGTCTCTGGAGAAGGACAGGGGTCTGCCTTCTGCCGAAAGTCACCAACGCCTTAGCCTTAGACTCTCCCTGACCTTCAGCCCTCAGACTTCTGCATTCACTTCTGAAGTTGGTGAGTATGAATTATCCACGGCCCGGGGCACTTAAGACGTTGGTGGTCTGTTTGTGCTGGGTGAGGCGGGGGGTGTGGTGGATGGAAAGAATTTGCCATCGTGGGTTTTCTGAGGACTTCAGTCTTCCCTTGTGTCCCTCCATATCACATCCTGGGGGCTTGGTCGTCTGGCCTCCTGTGTCTCCCAGTGCTGGGATTAAGTAAGCAGGTCTAAGCTTTACTCGTGGGGGTAGGAGTAGAGTCTCGGGAAGGGTCTCAAGAGAAAGAAGTCGGCACAGAGGTTCTCAAAACACCTGTGGGATTGCCAACAAAAGAGAAAATGGCTTCGGGGACTGAGAAGCACAGCAGGGAGGAAGCAAAGAAAGTTTGCACTAGATGAACTGGGGGCCTTCTGGGGTCTCAGTGGGGTCTGCTGCCCCCCCCCCCCGCAGGGCATGCGGCTCACAGCGGGAGGCCTTGACTGCCCGCAGGCTCTGTCCCCCTCAGGCAGCTGGGCTGGACCCACCGCAGCAGCAGCAGCTAGATCCGGGCTCAGTAAATTTTCTTAAAAAAAAAAAAATTAATTTGTAATTATACCACATGATATATTAACAGATTCTCTTTATAAAAATTTAAACATTACAGACTGGGTTCAAGTCTGCTTTGATTATCACCTACAAGGCTGATCTCCTCCCCAGAGATCACGCATGTTATCACATTTTCTGGAGTCTTCTCGTGCATTTACATTTATGTATCAATAGAACATATACAGGGTTATTCTGTGTGGAGAGGAATTGCTTACATGCATGGTATCATTATGCATTTAGATACATGTATATGTAACAAGGGAAAACATAGTACGGTTCTGTGGGGGAGGGTTTACATACACGGTATTATTCTGTAAGTATAGTTTTGGGACTTGCTTTTTGGTGCATAACAATGCCTTGGAACTCTTCTGCATCCGTGGCTTTAGATTTCATTCCTCTTAAGTGCTAATTCTTTAGGTGTTCTCGCCTCTTTCACACGTGGATTCATTCTCCTCCATCGCTCTGGACACTTGGTGAGTAGAGAGGACAGGATTTTATATTGTTTAGATCTCTCCCGAGTGTCCAGGGTAGCCAGACTCTGCCCTGCCTCTGAAGTCCCTGGGGCTCCCTCCCCCCCATTTCGGGTGTGTTTGCCCCTTTCCTGGTCTTTGCTTCATCAAGAAAGCGGTGGAGCCTCTCCGTGTCTGCGGGGCAGGCCTGGAAAGCCCTGGCCAGAGCCTGAGGACCAGAGACAAAGAGGCAGTGATGACTGTCAGTCGACGAAACACAGTCCTCCTGTTTTGTTTTACTGTACTTTTTCTTTGCCCACCGCCTGCCAGCCAGGTCAGCTCTAGAAACACAGCGTGCCATTCTCCTTCCCTTGGAGCCTGCCCGGATAGAGGTGGCGGCAAGTGCCAGCAAAGATTTTGCCGGTGGTCAACTTTGTTTACCGGCTCTGGAGGTTTCGGTTTCACGAAGGTTTACATGAGGGCCACTGGACTGGCCATTCGAGAGGATGAGAACGGCTACAGGAGCTTATACTTTACTGGTGAATTTTTCCAGATAAAGTCTAAAATCTATGTATTCAGCCTTATATATTTTCTGACCGTGAAACTAATTAGATCCTAGAATAGGCCCCCAAGAAAATAAACCCACAAACTTGCCAGTTTTACTTTAGTTAGCACCTTAGAAAATAAGGTGGAGAAAATATTAAGGTATTTTATTTTCTTTTACGGTTAAGAAAAACTTTTCTTAATCCTTCTCGATTTTTGCTCTCAACATTTTCTGAACGTAATATGTAGATTATTAAACATCGAGTTTAACAGACTCTTTGCACTTATGTCAAAACTCAGTATACAAGCCACGTTAAGTAGGAAATATTTGTAATAATAATAATGTAAATAAATGGCATGAGTTTGAAGAAAATGGCTTATTTGAAAAACTTTAAGATGTTTCTGTTGAAACTTAAGTAGTTTCTCTCTCTCTCTCTCTCTCACCCCTCCTTTTGTGGTGGATATCCTTATAAGTTTTTTCTGGTTTTCTCCTTTTTCCTTCTAGGGATGGAAAATAAAAGCCTTGGATTTGGCTGGTGAAATTTATTCATTTTAGCGTCATTTTTTTCATTTATTTTCATTTCTAACTAGTGTTTACCACTTCTAGTCCTTCCTTCTTTTCCTCTTCCCTACTTTTTCCATATGGCTCCCTTTTGCTTCCCCTCCCCCAGCGGTGTCCACAACAGACTTTCCTATGCTGTTCACCCTTCACCCCTATGGTTCAGCTCTGGGTGCCAATGCATTTGGAGAAGTTTGGATTAGGCTTTTAATCTTTTCTTGTCTGCTCTCTTTCTTGGTGCAAAGGAGTTAATGAAAGTTTGATTCTTCTGCACATACAGATCACAGTGGTCACTGTTAAAAACCTTCAGCGTCTGGAACTTTCAGTCTTTGACTCGTGCTGGGGGCAGTGAGGTATTAAAGATTACGCTTTCCATGCAGAAGAGTTATAGCAAGGCTTCTTGTGATTATTAAAAAATATATCTTTCCTTTCTTGAGAGTACCAGTGCTTGCCTTGGCAACATTAAAACTTTCCAGCAGTGGTAACTGGAAGAGCCCACCAGTGGCATATTTCTGAGAAGTAAGGAAGCACGAAAATGGTGATTTTGATGATCGATGGTAATTACAAGCTGTGTTTGGTCTAGTTCTCCGAGGGAAGTCTAGGAAAGATTCCTTCACTACCATAAATAACCTAGCAGATGGATCCTAATGGATGTACTTTTTGAAAGATGGCATTCCATAAAATTTGGTTGATTTGTGGCTGATTTTCAAGGTGAAATGCTTTATCATATTTTTTCTGCTGTGGAGTTGAGCTGCACAATGCTCATGCCAATATTGTTATTGTAAATGTAAATCTGTAATTTAGGTCCACTTTCTTGGTCAAAAAATGCTCTGTAATTCTTATAAAAATTGAAGTCACCACTTCTGAAACAGTTGGCTCTTTTTGCATCACAGACTCTGGTCTCATGAAAAAGAGAAACTGCTGTTTTCTTTTGAATTAGATGATAGTCTTGAAGTCTGCTATTAGAAATAGAATATTTTTAAAAATTTAAGCTTACTGATTACAAATGCTATGTTCCTGGTTGAGGAATCATTTAGAATACAGGTAGGTATGGATGTACATTTTTATCTTAAATAAATTGCTAACAAATCAAATCCAGCAGGATATTAAATGATACACCATGATGACTTTGAATTATTCAAAGAAGGAGAGAATGGCATTATACTGGGAAATTTATTTTATGACATTAGATTTGTAGATTGCAACATTGCTGGCCAATGACTGAGTAAGGTGGTTCCTCCTTACCCCCCCTGCCCCCCCAGACCAGGCACACACCTAGACTGTATTTCCCAGCCTGCCTTGCAGTTAGGTGTGATTCTGTGCCTGGGTTCTGACAAGTGGAATGTAGCTGGAAATGATGTGTGCCACTTCCCACTCGGACCCATAACAATCTTCCTGTGCAATCGGTTACTCTCTCTTCCTCCATCTACTGGCTGGGTGCAGAGAATCCTGCAAAGAATCTGCAGCTCTAAGGGATGGCTGTGGATGGCTGCATCGGAAGCTGGAAGTGGTGGGTCCTTGAAGAATCAGTTGGAGGGCTACCTCAAGAACATTTGCACCTGTTCCTTCAGCTGCTAACATCTTGAGGATTGTTACAGCAGTTAGCCTACCTTGACTAATACAGCAACAAGGCATTCAATAAAATTCGGCACCTACTGCTAATTTGAAAAAAATTGTCAGAATAGGATTCGTTATTAACTAGTGAAAAAAGATCTATCTTCTATCAAATGCCAACGTTGTTTTTAATGATGAAATACTAGAGACATTCTCATTCAAATAAACAAGACCAGGATGCCCGCTGACACCGCTATTAACAGTGATGGGTTCCCAGTTCAGGCTAATAGCTGAGAAATAAAATTACCATTATTTGACATGAAAAGATCATCTACATTGAAAATCCAGGAAAAACCAACTATAAAATTATTAGAGTGACTAGGATACGTTAATAAAGTCACTGCTTCTCCCTCTCCCTCTCCCCCTGCTTGTGTTCCCTCTCTTGCTGTGTCTCTGTCAGATAAATAAAATCTTTAAAACAAAAAAACAAACTTCTGGCTTATTAGTCATGGAGCCACTGATCTGAAAAATTCTACCACTTTCTAGGTCAGGACCACTAAGAATAAGCACAGAATACTCCACAATCTCTTACACAGAGAAAATTTTATTACTGGAGAGATCACACAATGTTTTTGTATACAAAGTTCAAAATGTGGAAAAGTTAATATTTACATTTTCCATACAGTACATGATAATCTTTCTCTTATGCCTAATAGAACGCTAAATAGAGGAAAAAACCAAAACCATCAGAAAACATTGTTCAAGGTATAACACTTAGTTGGAAATAAAATTAAGAAAATTCTTTAATATCTTAAAGTACGTTATATAAAATATTTTATCAAGACACATTTTTTCCCATTTGATTGGCACTAATGCTAACACATTTTTTTAACACACTTTTAAATGTTCAGCAAAATCCTATTTAAGTACAGAAATGAATTCTACATAATGTCTGACAAAGATACTGTACAAACTTTAGAATTCTAAATGTTAAAAAAAGTTAAAACAAAAGTATAAGCAACTATAAATGGTCATAAAAATACAATCTTGAGTGGTCATAAAACAGTTTTTTTAAAAAGGAAATCAATTGCCCTTGGCTTAATTTCTAAAGAGTAAATTTCATCTAATCCTTCAGGACATATTATTTAAAAATGTAGAAGGATCAGCGAGCAGCATAATACAATCAACATTGGACATCAAGCACCTTATTTTAGTGGCATAACAGATGTATGAAATTCCTAAAACAATAAGACTATAAAATTCACACAGGGAAGATGATAAAGTGGAATAAGTGGATTCCATTACAACACCTTCTGGTGTGTCAAATATTTTTTATACTATAAAAGAATAGTATTTTTCAATTTTCTTAGAAACTCAGTGTCAAAGCTACCAAAGTAGTGCTAAAATCTGAGAAGAACATACCAAAAATAGTTGGATAGCTTTTCCAGGATTCCTAAAAAAAGTTCAAATACATATAAACTTATTTTCAAATATATAAAAAAGATACAAAGATAAGTTTTAAATACTTTAGCAAAGAAATATCTTGATTTTATACCATAAAAGTGAAATAGCATATAGTACATCTTAAAATACTTTTAACAAGAGTAGAATCTTCATAAATAGAAAAGGAAGATTCCTCTCACTGCCTCCTCCCACACAACTTAAAAAAATATTATTAACCTGCACATTTCTGCTTTCTGGGTACACGGTCATCATTAACCTCTGTGCGAAATGAATCCTTTTATTCTCGGAATCTACTGTTTCCAGTGTAACAGCCCGCAATGTAGCTGTCGGTGCAAAAGAACAGAACAGGGATACTGATGAGACAGTGCGCTGTCCCCTCCAGTGTAGCACGAATCCACTTCTCAGCGGTGGGCGAACCTGTCCCTCACGTATCAGAGTGACTGCCGGGGCCCTGCTCTTTTCTGCCCCCAGAAGCCGAGTGAACGAGCAGTGACGTGGAGCCTCTCGGGCTGCCCGGCTCCGAGGAACCTGGGGCCTGCAAGCTGTAGCTCTGCCCTGGGCCGGCTTCGGTGACGTCACTTTTTGGAGTCACCCTAGGTAAAAAGACGAAAGGTGACATACTACAGACCAAAGCACACGTGTGAGGCCAAATGTCCTCACAACTGCCATCCTCTTCTCATGAGTTTTACTCCCAACCAGCATCCACCTTTATCAGAGCACATATCTATTTCAAAGGCACAAATCTACTTAGACTCCAGTCTGCAAAAGCGGTTATGGGAACACAAAGAAGGTGCATCTGGTTTAGTCTGGCAGGAGGGAAGTGAGACAACCTTGAGACCTAAAAGTACTTCGCTGTCGGCATTCTGGCTAATTCGATGTTTACCTGTGTTTGGATCACCTATGACCATTTGGGAAAATTCATTAAAGATAATGTCAATATCCTTTCATGTTCAGAAAATAAAAAACATTTTATAATCTTCATATGAAATGACAACTGCCTTTTAGTACTATGATACAGTGCTAATTACAACTTAATAGCCTGTATTTCAGAAGGATCTTAAACATTTACCCAAATATACATGCAACACTTAACAACTGCCACAGAAATGAACATCACTTTCCTCCTTGAACAACATTCACGAAGGCTCTTTTCCAAGCTAAGAATCAAACTACCGAATAGCACATTTATAGGCTGAACCCAAACTTCTTAAAGCCAAACTTCCTTGGATGAAGTGTATGGACATGTCCTCTCCTAGAATATTTTCTTTCCAGATGTGCTATGCTTTAATAAAAAACGGATAATGCAGTATTCAAAGTAGTCCTGATTTAAGGTAACAAAATCCAAGCTCACCTTCCTTCACTCCGCGTACTTTCAGACACGCTGATCTTATCGTTCCCATTGCCTGCCCGGCCTTTCCTGTCGGCGTGTTCCCCACAGAGTTTGGAGCTGGATGCTGCTGGGGAGGCCGGCTCCCCACAGTCCTCTTCTCTGGATCTGGGGGTGCTCGCTCCATCTGCTCTCACCTCTCTCACAGACGTCTCTGGGGAGGTTGGTATTTCTGTCGAAGCTTCTTGTCCTAAGTAATCGTGGTTAGTGATTGCCACCGAGGACGTGCCGTGATTGCCTGTGGCGCCTGTGCTGGTTCCCATGGATTTGGAAATGACCTTCAGCTTGTGCGAACTGGGTTTGCAGTGCTTCTTTTTGTGTTTAACTTTAGAATTGTGCTTTAAGAAGAACTCACATGACTCCTGTAGAACTCTGCGGCTTTCACTGATTGGACTGCAAGAGAAACCAAGGACAGGGCTTACTCGGTAAATGGTAAGTGCTATCGAGAAGCCAAAAAGCACACCACATCTCTTATGCCAAAAATCCTGAGTCAATCCAGTCAAAAATTCTAAATGATTTATAGTTACGAAATCTGGGATTATAGATATCACAAGCTATAAGTAGATTGTCATGAAGTGAAGTCTTTTTTGCATACACTGTTAGTTGCCTTTGTCAGCATAAGTAGATTGGTAAGAAATTAAAGAAGCTAAACCAAAGGATGAGGACAAGGAAACTCAAAGCAGCACAGAGTAGGGGACAATCTGTATCACACGTAAATACATCAAATATAAAAGTAAACTAGAAGAGAAAGGACACAGAATGGTTGTTGTTAAATTTGTTTGCTTTCTAACATTAAAGTTTGCAAGTTATACTTAAGTGTGAGTATATAAATACGGGATAGATATGTAATAATAGTGCAAAATAATTCAAGTCCAGTTAAATGCAATTCTTCAATCAGGCTCCCTGCTCAGCTCCCTCTCCCCCTGCTTGTGTGCTCTCTCTGTCAAATAAATAAAGAAAATCTTAAAAAAAAAAAAAATGCAATTCTTCAGACTTCAAAAACTTAGAAAAGATCTATAGTTCTGAAATTTTTACCCCAAAAAAGTTTATTAATCAAACCAATGGGGAATAGTTTAAAAACCTATACTACACTGTTGATTGTATAGAGCATACAATGTACATAAATAACCAAAATGAACTATTTACTTGTAAATCTACTATATTGTTACAAAATACTACGTAAGTTTAAAATTTTACCATCTTAAGCAAGGCAAATAAGTGACTTCTTTTTTTTTTTTTAAAGATTTTATTTATTTGACAGAGAGAGACACAGCGAGAGAGGGAACACAAGCAGGGGGACTGGGAGAGGGAGAAGCAGGCTTCCCACTGAGCAGGGAGCCCGACGCGGGGCTCGATCCCAGGACCCCAGGATCATGACCTGAGCCAAAGGCAGACGCTTAATGACTGAGCCACCCAGGCACCCCAATAAGTGACATTTTAAGCCAGCACTATGTGTAATAAAATTTAAAGGTAGTAAACAATGATCATACAATATATTTGAATCATACTCTATAGATTTCCTTACATATATTTGATCCCATTTAATCTTTTATCACTGATAAAATAATTAAAATTTAAAATGCTGCACCCAAAATAATGAATCCAGTGATAGCAGTGATAATATTAAATATAAGCTGTATAAAGAAAATAAACACTTTACAAAACTTTCATTCATATTTCAATAGAATAGTATAGGCCAAAGACTATTTTAATGAATGCCAAACAAAATAAAGTATATTTCTCCAGGAAAAAGATTTCCAAATTTGACCTAACAGTTGACATATGAAAGTACAATAATGACTTGAATAGTTCCTTGGTATTTGTTCTATTTAATTTAAAACAACATCAGATAATTCAATAGCTTCTTACTCTCTCTTACGATTTCGTTTAAAAAACCCAGCCCATTCCGTGCATGTCTTTTTGCTTCCAACCCAGAAGACGGCAGAGATGCCAACAATTAATGTCATCAGATATTTTATCATAAATAAAGCCAGTTCTGGTCGAGTTTCTGTTTTTGCCTACAAAGAAAAGTGAATAATAAAAATTTCAGTGATACATTTTCAGTGGAAAGAAGTCTATAGAGTCAATGTAAAACTTGAACAAAAAGTATAAATCTTCAGTCTGTTTTATTATAAAATGTTTGACATAGCATAATATAATGACTAGTGCTGCATTAAGTATATTCTTTACTAAAGTTGTGAATGAAGAACTTATCTGTGTATCAAAATATATAGCTAGAAAAGGAAAACACTTAAATATATTTAGGAAGCACATCCTAAATCTTGGCCTGATTTCCCAGCATTTTTTCCCTGTAAGTGTAGCAGCCTCTTGTAATTGCCAAAATATCTGGCTTTAAGTATTCATCTACTTTGCTTCATGAGAATCTACCCAAAAATTACATTTAAATTCACTGGAACAACATACTATTTTAGAGTCTTTATGCATTGTTGTTTATGTTTTAAAAAAATCTGGTTGGTCAGAGTGAAATAAGTATTAATACAATACAGTAAAATAAGTTCTGTTTTTATAAGCATATATAGGAAACAAAAATTATGATACGATCACATTCAATATACCCAAGTAAGTTTTCCCCCTACTAACTGAAGAATTAAAAACAACTCCCAATTCAGCAGAAATTGACAGACCTGTTCTTCTGTTTCTGTTCCTCATTATTATTTATCTGCCTTTGCAACCAAATTTAACTTTTAAAAGAATAGCTAAAGGAGGCATTTTAACTATTGTAACCAAAGCCTAAACTTGAGGAAAGAACTCTTGAGGCACTGACCCCAGTTTCTTTTTTTTTGTTAATTAAAGATTATTTATTTATTTATTTGACAGAGAGAGACACAGTGAGAGAGGGAACACAAGCGGGGGAGTGGGAGAGGGAGAAGCAGGCCTCCCGCTGAGCAGGGAGCCCGATGCGGGGCTCGATTCCAGGACCCTGGGATCATGACCTGAGCCAAGGGCAGATGCTTTAACGACTGAGCCACCCAGGTGCCCCGACCCCAGTTTCTTCTGATGCCCAAGGAATCATTCCCTCTGTCTATTGGATTTTCTTATGGGAAATCTAAGGTCATGTTCATGACTAGTTCAAGTGTGCTTCCAGAGAACATCCTCTATGTTAAAGTTAAATAGTGAACTAATACAGGGGTCCCTGGGTGGCTCCGTTGGTTAAGCGTCTGCCTTCAGCTCAGGTGATGATCTCAGGGCTTTGGGATCGAGCCCCGTGTCTCGGGCTCCCTGCTCAGTGGGGAGTCTGCTTCTCCCTCTCCCTCTGCCCATCCCCACTGGCTTGTGCACTCTCTCTCTCTCTCTCTCAAATAAATAAATAAATAAAATCTTTAAAAAAGATAGCAAACTAATACAAATGCTCTTTACCTGATAAGGACATGGGATGTGGTACTGACGACAGTGGTCGGAGACCCAGGTTATCTCCCAGGTGATCCTGTTCACTTGCTCATAGACGTAACATCCTAGAAGTGTCACCAGGGGCACAAGATACAGGCCACTAAAGACCCCAATTCGAATCATAAATTTCTTTAGTTTCTCTTGGTTCCGGCCATCATGCTGGATAACTTGCCGAACGTGATTTAAGGAAATAATGCCAGCTAAAAGAAGAGACAGTCCGACAAACACACAAAGGCAAAGTGGCAGGAGCACAAAGTAGCGGGAAGCATCCAGGTCATAAAGGCCGACGAAGCAAACGCCACTAATGTTGTCTCCTTCAACTTTGTTCATAGCAAGAAGCATAACGGTCAGAAAACCCGGTATTCCCCATGCAACAGCATGAAACCATACCGCTTTTTGTTCAATGGCTTCACAACTCCATTTTCTTCCTGCCGCCAGGAACCACGTGATGGTAAGAATCACCCACCACACTGTGCCGGCCATTGTGAAAAAATACAAAAACATAAACAGAACAGTGCAAGCCTTATTCTGAGAGCCCAGAACGACGGTGTCCCCGAGTTCTAGCTTCTCATCTGCCTTGTTGCACGCTGTGCGGTCACCTAACAAGAATCCGATAAAGTACATCAGGGACACAATGCTGTAGCAGACAGAGTAATATATAATTGGTCTCTCTGGGTATCTGAATCTTTTAACATCAATTAAGAAAGTAAGGAATGTGAACAGAGTTGCACAGAGACAAAATATTGAAACTATCCCGATAAAACTTTTTGCAAACTCTAGCTCATCACTTTTAAAATACATGTTAGGGCATGGAGGTGCGCACTGGTCAATTCCCAGAAACTTATAGCCTTGTCCCCCAGAAGTCTTAAGGTGCCTTGGACACCAAAATCCAATGTCTCTTTGAACTTCCTCTGTTTTCTTCTGAGGACCAAGAAACTGTGTGTGTGGATCAAAAGTTACAGGAACGGTCTCATCACAGTACTGCAATCTGTAGAGATTATAAAAATTGAAGGTAACATTTTTACTGATTCACTATTTTAATGCTATGCTTTCCAACTATAAAGTATTACCTTATGCATTCATAATTGAAGGGAAGACACACAACCTGGATAGATTATAGGTTAGAGCTTTGAAGTTAACCAAAAACTTGTAGTTGTTAGTGAGGCCCCAACACGCTAACATATATTTAATACGAGGCAAGTGAATATGAAAATTCCCTTACTCAGAAAATGATCAATTAATAATTTTTATTTTGTAAACTTTTTTTTAAGTAAGCTCTACACCCTAGGTGGGGCTTGAACTCAGAACCCCGAGATCAAGAGTTGCATGCTCCACTGACTGAGCCAGCCAGGTGCCCCAATTAATTTTTAAATAATTTCTGCTTCCAAGACTAAATACTTAAGAAAGAATTTATCCTAAAAAAAAAGAAAGAAAGAATTTATCTTAATTAGTAGTCTCCAGACAAAAAAGTGCTGGCTTATCTGTTTACAGCATTAGAAATATAAAACTTGGGGAAGTTCACTTGTTTTTTAATGCCCACAAGCAAACATAGTCATATGGTAGCTCAACCATATGACTAAGGTTTTGACAGTTAAAATTGACTGAAATGAGACCCTTCCCCTTCCTGGATTGAGTTCAGGTGATCTTTACATTCTTAAAGGCAAGAAGATCACCAAGAGGTAGACTGGGACCAGCTTAATTCACATCACTATTCTGTTTCAGTTTGGCTGGGTTTTTTAATTGAGGTATAACTGACATACAATATTATATGAGTTTTAGGTGTACAACATAGTGATTCGACATTTATATACATTGAGAAATGGTCACCATAGTAAACCTAATCACCATCTGTCACAAAATTAATACGATGTTATTGGCTATATTCCCCAGGCTGTACATTATATTCCCGTGACATATTTATTTTATAACTGGAAGTCTGTACTCCTTGCCTCCCTTGTTTATGGGAGACCAGAGTGATATACACAGGTATATTTCTATTTTGTGAAAAACTTCATTACTCAGTTGAGTTCTACACACCAGTATTAATTTGGAGGATCTATATAGTTTAAAAATTAGTGGGAGTTTTGGGGCACCTGGGTGGCTCAGTCAGTTAAGCATCTGATTTTGGCTCAGGTCATGATCTTCGGGTCCTGGGATTGAGCTCCACATTGGGCTCCCTACTCATGTGGGAGTCTGCTTGTCCCTCTCCCTCTTCCTCTGTCCCTACCCCCACTTGTGCTCTCTCTCTTAAATAAATAAATAAAATCTTTTAAAAAAATAAAAATTAGTGGGAGTTTCTAACAAGAAAACATTTTATTTATTTATTTACTTGTTTATTTTTGTGTTTTTTTAAGATTTTATTTTTAAGTAATCTCTACACACCCAAAGTGGGACTCAAACTCATAACCCCAAGGTCAAGAGTCTCATGCTCCAGGGTGCCTGGGTGGCTCAGTCATTAAGCATCTGCCTTTGGCTCAGGTCATGATCCCATGGCCCTGAGATCGAGCCCCGCATCAGGCTCCCTGCTCAGCGGGAAGCCTGCTTCTCCCTCTCCCACTCCCCCTGCTTGTGTTCCCTCTCTCGCTGTGTCTCTCTCTGTCAAATAAATAAATAAAATCTTAAAAAAAGAGTCTCATGCACCACTAGCTGAGCCAGCCAAGCACCCCAAGAAGAAAACATTTAAAATATGCTTTAGATATAGATAAGAGTAGCAAATATTAAAATGTATGCCCATAAAAAGAACACTATGTATCTACCAGCATTTTTAAAATGTAATATTATGTCAGTTTTGCTTTATATCTTTTAAAATAACTAATATAACAGTAGAGATCAGTTGGGACCCCCTTCTGATCCTATTCTCTTTTCTCTCACCCCAGAAATACTCATTAGTACAAGTTCAGTTTTTATTCTCCTTATGCATTTAAAAAAATTTTTACTATGTGACTTTCTAACCATAATGTTATATATAATACTGTTTTATGAAGGTTTTGAATTTTATATAAATGACATCATACTATATATATTATCCTGTAGCATCCTTTTTTAACTTAACACTATAATTTTTAGATTTATCCATGTTTACAGAGGTGGATCAACTACATTAATTTTATCAACTGTATCATGGTATTCTAGAGTATAAGTACATCACAATTTACTAGTCATTCTTCTACAGTGGAGTTTCACTTTTTCCCTTTTTAAAAAAAATTAGAAATAATGTGGCAATCAGTATTCTTAGCATGATTCCTTATTTGTGTAAAAGTTGCTATAGAAGGGGATTGTCTAGAATGTAAGGTATGAGCATCCTCATCTTTACTATATATTATCAGTTGTTTCTGAAAACAATTATCCACCAGAAGTATATGACTTCTACAAAGCTTCTATACTTTAGTCTATAAATAAAGACACAAAAAGATAGACACAGCTTCCTTCCCAACTTTATCATGTGAAGCCTCATTATATCAGTAGAATATTTCAAATTACAATCCCCCAATGTCTAGAGAGTAGGAGACGAAAGTAATAAGCCAAGGTCAATGTGCAAAAAGGTCAGTGAATTGATAATAAGTTCATTTCCCCCCAGTTTGGGTCAAAGGCACCCTTACATCTTCTCAGAGAACTGTGTACTTCTCCCTGTTGTATCTAGCACGGTTATAATTTTACACTTATTATTATAATCATTTGATTACCATCTGTTCCTCCCACCCCACTGTAAGTTCCCACCGCAAATCTGTTTTTGCTCACCATTGTGTCCAAAACACTGTCGCCACAGTGGCTGGCACATGTTAAGTGTGCAATAAACATGTGTTAAATTAAATAATGAAAGCCTGTCATGAACATTCTGGAAAACTAATATCAACATTAGAAGATCACTGGTAGCTTTCAGTTGAAAACATAATTTACCTGTCACATTCAAGTTCCTCAGGCCATCGCATACCAAAAGTGTCGATTAATTTTTTGCAATCAGAATATACTTTCTCACAAAAGTTACGACAAGGTGGAACCACGTTAATTTGTTCTGTGCAGGCTGGTACAAAAGCTTTGCAAAGGAAAGTTTCGATGTTTGGTGAACACTCCAAATTTGCAAGAGGAAGAAAAGGCTGTTAAAAACAGCAAGATAAGGTTAGAAAACATTTTAATAACAAATGAATGGAACTTACTTACTATTTAAAGTATATACCTTTTCACTTACACTCCAAAAGAATATTTCACTCTCAATACAGTCAATTTCTTTCACTTTTATTAATTTCTTTATTTTTAAACTAATCTCTATGCCCAACATGGGGTTTGAACTCATGACCCTGAGATCAAGAGTCATAAGCTCTACTGACTGAGCCAGCCAGGTGCCCCTCATACAATCAAATTTAAAGGAGATAATTTCAGTTAGTCTGTTAGACTTATGAACCCTTCACACATAATGGAATATTATTATTTTATTCAATTATACATTTTTCAAGAAGACATGCTAAATCAAATCAAAAGCATGAGTTGATTGCTAGATAAAATAAATTATGCAAATATTCAGTTTAATAAAATGGAATACCCTAACATTGTACTGAGCATTCTAGAGAATGAAGGCATGTTTGGGGCAGAGGAACAGCATGAAAAAGGCATGAGGATCATTAGAACCTTGTCCATGCAGGGCAAGCTTAGTGTGGCTAGAATATAAGGTCAAAGAGGTGGTGTTAAGGGCAGAGCAGAGAGAGGTGAGATTGGAGAGGTACGCTGGGCCTGATCCTGAAGAACGGGAATGGCATGCTAAGTTGTCTGGATTTTGAAATCAAGGAATAAAATACTATTGGAGAGTTTTAAAAGCAGGAAGTATCTCTAGAGTCTGACGGCTGAGTTGGAATGCTAGTCCCCCACTTACTGGCTGTGTAACTTTGTCAAGTTAACTTTTCTGTGCCTTAGTTTCTTCATCTGTAAAATGGCAATAATAATAGTACCTATTGCATAAGACTGTTATGAGTATGGAATTAATAAATGTAAAGCACTTCAAACAGTGTCTGGCATGTAGTAATAAGCACTCAATAAACATTATTGCAATGATTACACTTCAGAGAGGCAGATGGGTTCTGGATAAACCTGGCACATTAACCACGTATGTTTACCCTCTTTTCCTCCTCATGCTTCCTTACTAAAATTATAATAAAGAAAAAAAAGGCACTAACCCATTAGTAAGTGAACAGAAGAGACTACATTAGCATATCTGACTTTCCCAATGACAAAAAAAAAAAAAGAAAGCCCCAGCCTTTCCATGACGGAAAGCTATCAGAGGAGTGGAAAGTGACTTAATGGGACATGGGGTGGATTATGAAGTAGGAGTGGAGGGATTCAGATGACAATGAGCTGATGTGTTCTAAATAATCCAAGAGTCTCAGTTCTTTGAGGTACCAAGTAGCACAAAAGGCTACCCTCACCCCTACCCCAGCCCAGATGACTACAGCATTCTACCAGGGTTGTTTCCGGGAGAAATGGAGATGGAGATGTTCTGCACTTGAGGCATCAAGCACAGGGCAGGGATAATGCACAAAATGAAAAGAGGGGGACTGAATAACAGTCTACCTATAGGAACATGAAGCCCTCATCTTCTTCTTCCTGTTCTGTTCAGGCACATACCTACCATCCCCATTCTTTGAAAAAACTCAACAGTCTTGAAGAGCTCTACACACTGACAATGAAAAAGCCAGTTGACCTTGAGCTCACCCTACTATGAAGCCCACCAGTAACAAGCCCCGTTCTTGCACACGGAGCTTTTTAGTGCCCCACACAAATAAAAATGGGCAGCCAAGGATCATCAGACATTTGAAGAAAGCCTCCCACATCAAAGAAAGACCAAAGCAAGCAAGCAGATAATTGAATATTTGGAGGAAACAGAGACTATGCAGGGAACAGAAGAAAACAAATCACAGAACAAATAAAAACCTTAATATCTTAAATGAGAAGTTACTGCATTCATTTAAAAGGGATAGGATGCTATGGAAAATTAAAATAGTAAGATAGCTCAAATTAAAAAAAAAAAAACTCTACAGAAGGATTAGAAGATAAGGCTGAGGGAAGAGATGGACAATCGGAGAGAAAATCCTCCCAATCAGAGGATCAGTCCAAGTGTCCAACACATGACTAAAGGAGTTCCAGAAAGAACAGGGAGACTGGGGTATGGATGATAATCAAATATAGAATATAAGAACATTTTTCAGAACAGAAGGGTACTAGTTTACAAACTGAAAAAGCTGGTATCACACTGCAATCTTATTACTAAAACATTTCTGGGCTAAAACTTCAGTCAATTTTCTTTTCTTTTTTAAGATTTATTTATTTGAAAGAGAGAACGTGAGCAGGGGGAGAGGCAGAGGGAGAGAGAGAGCCTTAAGCAAACTCCATGCTGAGCACGGAGCCCAACGTGGGGCTGAATCTCATGACTGAGATCATGAGCTGAGCTGAAATCAAAAGTTGGATGCTTAACCAACTGTGCCACCCGGGTGCCCCCAGTCAATTTTATTTTACAGAGATCTCTCTCATATTCTCCTCTCTTCCAACCCCCTAATTCCAAACCCTATGCTACAGTGATTATCCCACCAGACAAACTTGTTCTATTATCTCCCACCACAAACAAAACAAAACAATAATATCTTTCCTTGACTCCACATCCCAATCCCCATCCAGCCATTATCCCATTTTTCTGTTCCCCTTTATAGAAAAACTCCTCAAAATAGTTGTCTTTACTTTCTTTCTCTAATTCTGCTCTTCCCATTCCCTCTTGAGCCTCCCTCCAATCATACTCATACTTCAGTGAAACTGCTTGTCAGAGCCACCAATAAATTCCACATTGTCAAATCCAATAGTCAATTCTAAGTCCTCATCCTACTAAACTCTTAACAACATTTTACACAGTGGATCCTGCCCTCCTCATGGAACATTTTTTTCAACTGGCTTCTAGAATATGAATTCTCCTGGATTTCTACCTATCTCACTGCTGTTCTTTTTTTGATTCTCTTCCATTTCCCAATTCTAAATATTGGAGTGCTCGAGAGTTCCATCCTCAGATCGCTATCTTATCTATACTCACTCCCCAGGGGAACTCATCCAGAACCATGGTATTAAATACCAACTGTACATGAAGGATTCCCAAAGTTATCTCTGGCCCCATCTCTCCTGTGAACCCTCTACTTGATGACCACCTGCCTCCAAGGAGAATTCCAATAAGCTGTCAACATGCATCTCAAACCCAGTATGTCCAAAACACAACTCAATCCCCTGCACCCTATCTCCCAAACAATCCTTCAGTCTTCCTCATCTCAGTTAGGTGGTGCCACCATTCACCAAGTTGCTCTGGCCAAGAATCCAAAGATTCATCTTTTACTCCTCTCTTTCTCTTACCCCATATCCAACCCAGCAGCAAATCCTGTTGGTTCTCCCTGTAGGATGTATTTCAAATCTGACCAATTCTCACTATTACTAAGTTACTACGTCTAAGCCACTAAATCTTTCACCTAGACTACTGAAATAGCTTCCTAATGGTCTCACTACTTAACATTCTTGCAAATTTGACAGTCAATTTCCATTCAGATCCACCCTCCAACCAATGTGATTCTTTAAAATGTAAGTTTGTCCTTGTTCAAAAGACTCCATTAGAATAAATTCCAGAGTCCTTATCAAGTCCTATGAGGCCTTAAATTTCCTGGCCCCTGGCTACAAATCCACTTTCCTACCACCCTTTTCCTCATTTCCTACCATGCTTTCTCTTATTCACTCCAGTGCCACCAAATTGGCCTTTTGCTTCTCATCATTCCATGTGTATTTCTGCTTCAGGGTCTTTGTATTTGCTGTTCCCTTAACCTAGAACACTCTTCCTCCACAGAGTCACATGGCTTATGTCCTCATTCATTTGGGTCTCTGCATAACTGTCACTTCAGAGAAGCATTCCCTACCCACCCTATGTAAAAAATTGTCCTTCCATTCTCTGTTCCATTATTCTGCTTTGTATTTCTTTATAGTCCTTACCACTATCTGACATTTCATTATATATTAGTTTATTTCTTAATTTCTGCCTTTACCACTAGAATGTAAATTCCATGAGGGAAAGGGATTTTGTCTATTTTTTTCACTGCTATATCCCTACTGCCTAGAACAACGTGTGTGTGTGTATAGAATGATTTTTTCTATAAATATTTGTCAAATAAATGAACAGTCCAGAGCAATGAATGAACTAGGCACATCAATAAAAAATTTCAGAGCATCAAGAGATCATAAATGCTTCCAAATAGAAAAAAACAGGTCACACACAAAGGAATTAAATTCTGAATATCTAATAATATCAGATACTAGAAGACAGTGCAAAAATAACTCTAATATTCTGAAGGAATATTACTTTTAACCTAGAATTCTATACCTAACCATTTAGGTGACAGTAAAATAATGACATTTTGAGCTCTGTAAGGAATAAAAAATATTAACTTACAAGTATCCCTTTTTAGGAAGCAACTAGAGGATGTAGTATTCATAAAACCAACTGAAGGAATATATGAATAAACCATGAAGGAAAATGACATGGGACTCAGGAATTAGTTGCCAACAATGGAGAATGGCAAGAGGAAGCCTTAGCATGACAGCTATGTATCTAGTCCAGAAAGCAATTAGGGCATATATAGAAGGACAGCTGCAGGAGGACTGTCTCAAGGGAATGGGAATGGGGGACTGGAACTGACAGATTATATCATATTTTGAGCATCTGAAAAAATTGCTGTTAGATGTCTAAAAGTCTGTTGGGACATCAGGGGAAAAAAATTAGCTATAGGTACATAAAAAACAAAGCAAATAAGGGAAAATGCAGTTACTGTATTAACCAAGAGGGACGGTATTAAAGAAATACATGCAATCAAAGCATATTACTTGACTCAGTAATGTACAATATTTAATGTTCCTAGTAATGCTAGCACTGATGATTGTTTTAACCAAGAACTGTATTAGAACATTGGGAAGAGAAGTAAAAATAGTAGAGTGAGACAAATAAATTATCAACTACTGTAATAGGAAAGAATAAACAGAGACTGCCTGAAGTTCTAAATGGAAGAATCAATAAGTAACAGACTAAGCATATTAGAACATGGCCTATGTATCAGGGGCGCCTGGGTGGCTCAGTCGTCAGGCGTCTGCCTTTGGCTCAGGTCATGATCCCAGGGTCCTGGGATCAAGCCCCGCATCAGGCTCCCTGCTTGGCGGGAAGCCTGCTTCTCCCTCTCCCACTCCCCCTGCTTGTGTTCCCTCTTTTGCTGTGTCTCTCTCTGTCAAATAAATAAATAAAATCTTTAAAAAAAAAAAAAAAAAAAGAACATGGCCTATGTATCAGAAGAGCCCTGAAAGAGTTCAAAGTGTCTGCCTTTGGGGAGGAGGATTGGGATGGGGATAGAGAAGAGTGGGCAGGAACTGCCATTTTTCTGTTAAAAGCCTTTAATACTGAGGGTTTTCTTCCAGCTTTATTTAGGTATAATTGGCATACGATAAATTGAACACATATAAAGTGTAAACTTTGATGGGTTTTGAAACCATTACCACAACCAAGGAAATAAACAGATCCATCACCACGACAAGTTTCCTCTTGCCTCTTTGTAATCCTTCCCTCCTATCTCCCCTCTCACCTCCTACCCCCACCCCAAGCCAATAACCTCCCCTGGCAACCACTGATATGCTTTCTGTCATTATAGAGTGGTGTTTTCTAGAGTTTTACAGAAATGGAATCATACAGCATATATTCTTTTTTGTCTGGCTTCTTTCACTTGGCATCATTATTTTGAGATTCATCCATATTGTTCCATACATCAACAGTTCATTTTTTAATTGCTAAGTAGTATTCCATTGTGTGGCTACACCATAATTTGTTTATCCATTCACCTGCTGATGGACAGTTTGAAGTGCCCATGGGACATGTGAGTGTGGATATCTACTAGCAGACAGTTAAATAAATAGAGCTCTGCAAGTGAGAGACTTTAGGTAAAGGACATAGATTTGGAAGCCATCACTATAAAAATGGTAATTGAATTATGTGAATGAAATTGCCCAAAGAGAACATATAGAGTAAGAGATGAAAATTCTGATTCAAGAGGAATGCACTTCTGATTCAAGAGGAATGCACTGAACTTACATATTAACATCCTCTTCCTCTCCAAATGCCACTGAAATGGGAAAAAAGGTCTAAGGATAAAAAAGAAAATCTATAGCTCTACAAAAAACTAGGAAAAGATCTTATCAATGAACTATAAACATTGAGACATTTCTGAAAGACAAAAAGGAATGGAGGTGGACCATCTGGTAAGATGGAGGAATGGGAGGACCCTAAGCTCACCTTGGCCCACAGATACAACTAGATAACGCTCACATCAGTGTAAAAAACCCAGAAAACCACCCAAAGACTGGCGGAACCAACTCCACAACTAAAGGTAGAGAAGAGGCCACACTGAAGAGGGTAGGAAGGGTGGAGATGTGATCAGAGCTAAATGAACCCTGGCAGTCCTTAGAAAGGAGGGAACCATGGACATGGAGAGGGGAGAGCAAGACTATCACACAGGGGAGCCTGCATGGGGAAAATGAAGTGCCATAACATTTGGTTTTCAAAACTAGAGGGGCTGAATTTTGTGAGTTCTCACAATCAGTGGAACTTAAAGCCTCGGATTTTAAAAATCAGCAGGCTGGTTTCTGGGAGAGCCAACTGAGTCCCCAACCTTAAAGAGACAGCACTACAAACAACCCGTGGGGATACAGCCTAGACACAGCAGTCTGGGGCATACAGGAGGGTTAATTTACTAATTTCAGAGTGTGTCCCCAGGGGTTAGAGATCCCTGGGAGACTCCCCCAGGAACAAAGGAGCTGGCAGGCACCATTTCCCTTCCCCACCCCCAGCACAAACACATGGCCACCTTTGGGAACTAGCCCAGAGCTGACATTCATTACCTAACTTGCTTATACCACCACCTGCCCTGTTAGGGGATCTGCCCCCCCCCCCCCAGCCAAGCTTGCCTCAGTCCCAGCACTGAGGGTCTCCTCCCCAGAATACTGGTGCACCTTGCCAACACCTTGTCTCCCAACCCCTGTGCTTTGTGAAGCCTCAATCCTCCAGTGGTGGTGGGTCCCACTACAGACCAGCATGCCTTGTTAAAACTGCAGGCCCCATACCAGCGGCTGCACTGGCCACACCCTGCACTGGCAGCTCCCCTCTGCCAACACAAACCTTGTAGACACTGTGGGCCCTGCCTCCTCCAACAGCTCTTGGTTGGAGCCTATTCCAACTGGAGCCACAAGCCGGGCAGTGTGCAAGGAGCTGTGACAGGGGTCACAGCACCACTCCAAAGTGACTCCTGCCCTTGGGTGAGGGGAAGATAACCACACACCCCAGTCGGACAGTCCCAGCAGTGGGCTGGGGGCAGACAGTTGGTCTGATTGCAGGCCCACCAACCAATAAAAGCTTCTCAAGGGACAACACAGGGAAAGCACCCTTCAGTTTGGTGCTATAGCATCTCAGGCAAATGCCTGGTCTGACTAAACTCAAGCCCAAGGTGGCCCCAGACTGGCCCACTAACAACACAGGGATGAAACACTGCCCACAACAGGCAAAGAGAGCCATTGCAGAAGACTGGACTACAGGCAAAAGTGGCCAACACACAGCAGTAGGGCACATGCAATACACACAGGACATACCCCTAAAGCACCAGATTCTGGGGAACAGGGGACACTGCACCACAGGGCTCTACAGGATCTCTTATTCATAAGGCCATTACTTTCAAGAGCAGGAGATGTAGCTGACTTTCCTAACACACAGAAACAGACACAGAGAGTTAGACAAAATGAGGAGACAGAGGAATATGTACCAAATAAAAAAACAGGACAAAACCATAACAAGAGACCTCAGGAAAACAGAGATAAGTAATGTGTCTGACAGAGAAGTTAAAGTAATGATCATAAAGATACTCACTGGACTTGAGTAAAGAGTGGAGGACATTAGTGAGACTCTTAAAAAAAAGATATAAAAAGAGCTAATTAAAGATGAAGAACACAATAAATGAAATTAAAAATACACTAGAGGGAGGGGTGCCTGAGTGGCTCAGTCGGTTAAGTGTCCAACTTGATTTCAGCTCAGGTCTCCATCTTGGGGTTGTGAAGTTCAAGTCACACATTGGGCTTCTGGCTGGGCATGGAGCCTGCTTAAAAAAATACACTAGATGGAATAGATAGCAAGCTAGAGGAAGCAAAAAAATGAATTAGCGACCTGGAGGACAGAGTAATGGAAAGCAATCAAGTTGGGCAGGTGAGAGAAAAAAAAATTATGCAAAATGAGAACAGACTTAGGAAACTCAGCAACTTTATCAAGCATAACATTCTCATTACAGGAATCCCAGAAGAAGAAGAGACAGGAATGGGGGCAGAAAATTTATTTGAATAAATAACAGCTGAAAACTTCCCTAATCTGCAGAAGGAAATAGATAACCAGATCCAGGAGGCACAGAAATCCTCCAACAAGATCAACCCTAGGAAGCCAAACCAACACACACAGTAATTAAAATGGCAAAAAGTAGTAATAGAGAGAAAATTTTAAAAGCAATCAAGAGAAAAGAAGACAGTTACATACAGGGGGAAGCCCCATAAGGTTTTCAGCAGACTTTTCAGCAGAAACTTTGCAGGCAGAAGAAAGTGGCATGATATATTCAAAGTGCTGAAAGGAAAAAAAAATCTGCAGCCAAGAATAATCTATCCAGCAAGATTATCATTCAGAATAGAAGGAGAGAGAGAGAGTTTCCCAGACAAAAAAGGTTAAGGGAGTTCATGACTACTATAGCAAGCCAGCAAGAAATGGTAAAGGGGACTCTTCTGCGTGGAAAGGAAAGACCATAAGTAAGAGTAAGAAAAGTAGGAAGCATAAAAGCAGTAAAATTTAAGTATATCTGTAAAAATCGGTCAAGCGACTCACAAATTAAAAGAATATAAAGTATGACTCCATATATGTAAAACACAGCAGGGGAGAGAGTAAAGAAGGTTCAAACTTGGGCAACCATCAACTTAATGTAAACTGATATATACAGAAGATGTTATATACAAACCTGATGGTAACCACAATCAAAAAACAGTAATAGATATAAAAAAAATAAAGGAAAGGAATCCAAGTATATCACTAAAGAAAGCCAGGAAACCATGAGAGAAGAGAGCAAGAGAAGAAAGGAACAGAGAAGAACTATAAAAATAACCACACAACAAGTAACAAAATAGCAATACATACATATCTATCATTAATTACTCTGAATGTAAATGGACAAAACACTCTAGTCAAAAGACATAGGGTGATGGAATGGATAAAAAAACAAGACCCGTCTATATGCTACCTACAAGAGACTTATTTCTGACCTAAAGACACAAGCAGATTGAAAGTGAAGGGATGGAAAAGCATTTATCATGCAAATAGATGTGAAAAGAAAGCTGTGGCATAACATATATTGGACAAAATAGACTTTAAAACAAAGACTGTAACAAGAGACAAAGAAGGACACTATATTATCATAAAGGGGACAATCCAACAAGAAGATATAACAATTGTAAATATTTATGCACCCAACATGGGAACACTCAAATACATAAAACAGTTAATAACAAACATAAAGGAACTACTGATAGTAATACAGTAACAGTAGGAGACTTTAACACCCCACTTACATCAATGGACAGATTACCCAAACAGAAAATCAACAAGGAAACAGTGACTTTGAATGACACAGATATATTCAGAACATTCCTTCCTAAGACAGCAGAATATATATTCTTTTCAAGTGCATATGAAACATTCTCCAGAACAGATCACATATCAGGCCACAAAACAAGTCTCAACCAATTCAAAAAGATCAAAGTCATACAAAGCATCTTTTCTGACCACAATGCTATGAAACTAGAAATCAACCACAAGAAAAAATCTGGAAAGAACACATATACATTGAGGTTAAATAACAAGTTATTAAAAATAAATGGATCAACCAAGAAATCAAAGAAGAAATAAAAAATTACATGGACAGAAATGAAAATGAAAACACAATGGTCTAAAATCTTTGAGATGCAGCAAAACTGGTTCTAAGAGGGAAGTTTATAGCAATACAGGTCTACCTGAAGAAGCAAGAAAAATCTCAAATAAACAACCTAACCTTACACCTAAAAGAACTAGAAAAAGAATAACAAACAAAACCCAAAGCCAACAGAAGAAAGAAAATAATAAAAATTAGAGCAGAAATAGATGACATAGAAACTAAAAAAAACAATAGAACAGATCAATGAAACCAGGAGCTGGTTCTTTGAAAAGATCAACAACAAACAAACAAAAAGAGAGAGAGAGAGAGAGGACTCAAATAACCAAATCAGAAACGAAAGAGAAGAAATAACAACCAACACCATAGAAATACAAAGGATTGTAAGAGAATATGAAAAATTATATGTCAACAAATTGGACAACCTAGAAGAAATGGATAAATTCCTAGAAACACATAGCCTCGCAATAATGAGTCAGGAAAAAATAGAAAATTTGAACAGACCAATTACCAGCAATGAAATTGAATGGGTAATTTAAAAACTCCCAACAAACAAAAGTCCAGGACCAGACAGCTTCACAGGTGAATTCTAACAACATTTAAAGAAGAGTTAATACCTATTCTTCTCAAACTTTTCTAAAAATATAGAAGAGAAAGGAAAACTTCCATATTCATTCTATGAGGCCAGCATCCCTGATACCAAAACCAGATAAAGACAGCACACAAAAAGGAGAACTACAGGCCAATATTTTTGATGAACATAGACACAAAAATCCTCAACAAAATATTAGTAATCGAATCCAACAATACATTAAAAAGATCATTCACCACAATCAAGTGGGATTTATTCCTGGATGCAAGGGTGGTTCAATATTCACAAATCAATCAACAAGATGCATCACATCAATAAGACAAACAATAAAAACCATACGATCATTTCAATAGATGCAGAAAAAAGCATTTGACAAAATACAACATCCACTCACGATAAAAATCTTCAACAAAGTAGGTTTAGAGGGAACATACAATAATATAAAAAAAGGTCTTATATCAAAAACTCACAGCCAACATCATACTCAATGGGGAAAAACTGAGAACTTTTCCCCTAAGGTCAGGAACAAGACAAGGATGTCCACTCTCTGCACTTTTATTCAACATAGTACTGGAAATCCTAGCCACAGCACTCAGACAACAAAAAGAAATGAAAGGCATTCAAACTGGTAAGGAAGAAGTAAAATTTTCACTATTTGCAGATGACATGACTTTATATATAGGATAGGAAACCCTAAACACTCCACCAAAAAACTACTAGAACTGATAAATGAATTCAGCAAGGTCGCAGGATACAAAATCAGTGTAGGGAAATTCATTGTGTTTCTATACAATAATAATGACGCAGTAGAAAGAGAAATTAAGAAAAGAATCCCATTTACAATTTCACCAAAAATAATAAAATACCTTGGAATAAACTTAACCAAAGAGATGAAAGACCTGTACTCTGAAACCTGTAAAACACTGATGAAAGAAACTGAAGATGACACAAACAAATGGAAAGATATTCCACGTTTGTGGATTGGAAGAACAAATATTGTTAAAATGTCTATACTACCCAAAGCAATGTACACATTTAATGCAATCCCTATGAAACAGCATTTTTCACACTCCTAAAACAAACAACTCTAAAATTTGTATGGAACCACAGAAGACCCTGAATAGCCAAAGCAATCTTGAAAAAGAAAAACAAAACTGGAGGTATCACAATTCCAGACTTCAAGCTATATTACAAAGCTGTAGTAATCAAAACAGTATGGTACTGGAACAAAAATAGACACAAAGATCAATGGAACAAGAAAAGTTCAGAAATAAACCCATAATTATATGGTCAATTAATCTTTAACAAAGGAGGCAAGAATACACAATGGGGAAAAGACAGTCTCTTTAACAAACGGTGTTAGCAAAACTGGACAGCTACATGCAAAAGAATGAAACTGAATAACTTTTTTACACCAAACACAAAAATAAAGTCAAAATGAATGAAAGAACTAAATGTGAGACCTGAAACCATAAAAATCCTAGAAGGGAGCACAGGCAGTAATTTCTCTGACATCAGCCATAACAACATCTTTCTAGATATGTCTCCTGAGGCAAAAGAAATAAAGGCAAAGAGAAACTACTGGGACTACATCAAAATAAAAAGCTTCTACACAGCAAAGGAAATAATCAACAAAACTAAAAGATAACCTACTGAGTGGGAGAATATGTTTACAAATGATGTATCCAATAAAGAGTTAGTATCCAAAATATATAAAAGAACTGATACAACTCAACACCAGAAAACCAAATAATCCAAGTAAGAAATGGGCAGAAGACATGAACAGACATTTCTCCAAAGAAGACATACAGATGGCCAACAGACACATGAAAAGATGCTCAACATCACTCATCATCAGGGAAATGCAAATCAAAACCACAACGAGATATCAACTCATACCTGTCAGAATGGCTAAAATCAAAAACTCAAGAAAGAACAAGTGTTGGTGGAGATGTGGAGAAAATGGAACCTTCTTGCACCGTTGATGGGAATGCAAACTGGTGCCGTCATGGTGGAAGACAGTATGGATGTTCCTCAAAAAATAAAAAACGGAACTACACTATGATCCAGTAATTGCACTACTGGGTAAATACCCACAGAATACAAAAACACTAATTTGAAGGGATATATGCACCCCTTTGTTTACTGCAGCATTATTTACAATAGCCAAATTATGGAAACAGCCTAAGTGTCCATTGATAGATGAATGGATAAAGAAGATGTGGTAGATATGTAATGGAATATTATTCAGCCATAAAAATAAATGAAATCTTGCCATTTCCAACAACATGGATGGAGCTAGAGAGTATAATGCTGAATGAAATAAGCCAGTCAGTGAAAGACAAATACCATATGATTTTACTCATAAATGGAATTTAAGAAACAAAACAAAGGAACAACAACAAAAAAAGACAATCCCGCCCCCCTAAAAACAAACTCTTAACTACAGAGAACAAATAGATGTTTATTAGAAGGGAGGTGGGTTGGGGATGGGTGAGACAGGTGATGAGGATTAAAGAGTGCACTTATCTTGATGAGCGCTGAGTAATATACTGAGAATTGCTGAATCACTACATTGTACACCTGAAACCAATATAACACTATAGGGTAACTACACTGGAATTAAAATTTTAAAAATAAAATAAAAATGTGACATGATGCTGAGCAACTGAAAGAATGTAGGAAATGAAAGAAAAAAGAATGAGGACTTCTACTTTCTAGGAGTGTGACCAACTAAATATCTCCTACCAAAAAACATTTAGATTCTGGATAAATTGCAACAGATATACTTTAAAACGCATTGCTGAGCACTGTATACACCTAATAAAATAGCATAAAATGTATGAAGTAAAAAGCAACGAAACTGCAAGGAGAAATGGAGAATTCCATGATCTTAATGAGAAATTTCAATGCATATTTCCCGGTAAATGAAAGGACAAACATAGAAAAAATAAGTAAATATGAGATGTGATTACAACACTACAATTAACAAGTGTGATTTAAAGGGCACATACAGAACCCACACCCAACAATTAGAGAACAAGAGCTTTAAAGGACGTTGGGCCAGTGGAGAGTTCACCGTGTGCTGATGGGGCAAAGTGACCAGGCAAAGACAGGCCCTCCACAGGTGGTGCACCATATTGCCCTTATACGAATGATCGAAGTCCGACCCTTTGGTGCCTAACAGGAGCTTGTTAGAGAACAAACAGCAGAATACTTCTCTCAGTTTTCTCTACCGCAAGGGGGAGAATGCCCAGACTGTGCGAGTACCCGTTCTGGAGCTGAGGTGGAAGAAGGAGAACCATGGGCAACTAGTAGCATTTATTTCCTTATTCCCAAATCAGCCTCGTTCCTAAAATTTTTGAGTGTCTGTTAATCACACCTATAGTGGAAAGAATGAAAATACACTGTGTTTAATTCTAACTCAGGAGTCATTCTGTAATAGCTAGTCAGCATTTAAGAACTCTTTACTGTCCAGTTTAAGGGCAGGCGGAATGAAAGTGACACATGTCCTTTTGCTATGTTAAAATCATTTCCTTACAGGGCAAATATGGCAAGTCCCATCCTTTGCTTAATTCTTCTAGAATGCCAGCACGGGTTAATCCAATAATGTTGGGGTTCATGCAATGAGCAGACAATAAATCAGCTGTTGAACCCTCAAATACCTTCAGAGGCCAGGCAGGTAAATCCAGAGGGTAGAAGAGAGCGGGAGCAGCTGGGGGCAGCTGCCACGGGGGCACAGACTTGTCAGAGATACCAATCTTTCAGAAGGAAACAGAATCTAGATTTTTATGTAAAATCTCCAAATTTTAAATTTTGGCACTTTAATATAAACATTTAAAATACCATACAGGACAAATAAAACATGTCTTCGGGTCAGATCCAGTGTGGACCACCTTCAAGTTCTGCTGCAAACTAAAAGACATGAAGAATTTTAGATTTGGAAGGGACTTGAGTGGACTTTTAAGTCTATTATTTTCTAAATGTGTTTGTGTGTGTGTGTGTGTGTGTGTGTGTATTTTGCCAAAGAAGATTTTCTTTAAATAAGAGATTACAAAGAAGCCCGATATATTAAATAAATAAAAGCACAGCTGCTCCGGCTGAAAAGGAAGCTCTCCCCTGGAGAGACCTCTCACTGCTCCCCTCCCCTGCCAGTGACCTCAAAGCATTTCCAGAGATCACAGTCTGAAAACCACTGACCTAATCCAGACCTTCAGGTTAAAAGTGAGAAAACAGAATCCAACTGCTTTTTGAAGTTGTTACTGAAGTCCCCAAATCTAACCTGAATTAGAATTTCAGTGCCCTTACTCCTGTTTAATGCTCCTTTTACCAACACTAGAGCTACTGATAACAAATCAGAGTTGCACTTGCCATAAACTAGGCACTGTGGTTTTTCATGTGCCAATTCTTTTACAACAATCCTCTGTGAGAGATGTTCTTATCTTCACCCTGCAGATGAGGACACCGAGGCTCTATGAGCAACTTTCATCGAGCGTCCTAAGTAGTAGGTGGCAACCAGGATGTGAACGTGCGTCCATACGACTCCAGAGTATGTCCTCTTTAACTCTGACACTACCCTACCACCCAACTCTCCCTGAAAACTCCCCTTCCCCAAACCACAAGATGGGCAAGAAGGCCAATAAGGATGAAGGGGAAAACAGATATCCAAAGAGGGCTGGTAAACTTCTACATGAAACAAAAGTCTTCAGTTTGAAAAATAAATGTTCACAGTACACATAATCAAAGAGTATAACACCTCAAACTCTGTTTATCACATTTCAGATGACACATGTACCTCCTGATGCAGGTGGTTTATTAAAACAAATAATTATAGAATAAGAGCACTTCAAATAATAGGTAGTCAGCCTGTTACTGAACTCATCCCAATCAGGTGAAAACAACAAACAGAATGAGCATATTTCCCAAATCATTTGAACTAAAAAACTTGATAGGAATCACTTATGGTTTTCCACAAATGTCCTGTGTTTCTCAGAAACCAAGCCCTGAGATGGAAAAACTTCTAACTTGGCTCATGTGACATTTCTTATGTCCATAATCTTATACTCTGAATTCCATCATATTATTAAACTAGTATTTCTATTTAGCAGGACAAGTGCTATGTAAATATGTGAATTTAGCAAAGATTCAAAGCTCCTAGTCTGATCAGCCTGCTCCCTTTCTTCCCCCCTTAGTAACATACTTCCTTCAAGTCTCTCAGTAAGTAACCTTCATGCTGTCACTTGTGAATTTCTCCTTTTCAAATTTCATTCTCAAAGAAGGCTCAGAAACTCATCAGGTAACCAACCACAACATAAAATATCAATGCTTTTGAGATTCTACTATTCAATAGTAACTAAAATAGTCCAGCTGGGACGCCTGGGTGGCTCAGTTGGTTAGGCGTCTGCCTTCGGCTCAGGCCATGATCTCACAGTCCTGAGCACCACATTGGGCTCCTTGCTCGGCAGGGAGCCTGCTTCTCCCTCTGCCTGCAGCTCCCCTGGCCTGAGCTCACACTCTCTCTCTCTCTCTCTCTGACAAATAAATAAAATCTTTAAAAAATAAAATAAGATAAAATAGTCCAGAGGTGCCTGGGTGGCTCAGTCATTAAGCGTCTGCCTTCGGTTCAGGTCATGGTCCCAGGGTCCTGGGATCGAGCCCCACATCGGGCTCTCTGCTCCGCGGGAAGCCTGCTTCTCCCTCTCCCACTCCCCCTGCTTGTGTTTCCTCTCTCGCTGTGTCTCTGTCAAATAAATAAATAAAATCTTTAAAAATAAAAAAATAAAATAAAATAGTCAGCTGATTATAGTTTTAACATTCAGAGAAATTAAACGTAGCCTCCTTTAAGGAAATGGTTAGCCCCTGGCAGAAATCCTGTGGTAGTTACTATTAGTACTAGCAGGGATGAGGAAGAAGTAGGCAATTAAGAAGGCAACTGATGCCTCCATTCTCAAATATAACCAGAGTCAAACTATGATAAATAGACAATAAGAACCAAAATATGCAAAGTATTTTATATAATCCTTTGTCGGAAAAAATGCCAGTGTTCCAATTCCAGCTCTAGCCGTGTCATGAACTAACTACTCCTGCCCACCTGTGGCAGATCATTTTCCATGTTGGAGTCTCAGACCATCCATCAGTAAAATGAGAGTGATGAATTGCCGGATAATCTCTAAGGACATTTTATGACTCAGAAAGTTTACAAAGAACGTAACAAAGACTTGAGTAGCAGAGCTGGACATAAATTTCAAAACAACTGTAGGCACTACAATGAAATTTCCTCCTTGATAGGTAATCCTGTCTTGCGCTGAGCTCTGGAGTGAAGGCTTATCATTTCCATCTGCCCAGCAGCCCTATTTTGGGAATCCCAAAGTAGGTGAGATGCTACAGAAGCTTAAGGACAGGTGCAGGGGTGCGACCTGACAATAAACACATAGGCACGTAATCTAAGCATGGCCATTTGGGTGCTCCAAGGATTGTGATTCTTGGGGAGAAAGCTGTGCAAAAGAACAGATCCACTCAGATTATTTAAGGCATCGATAAGGCCCACAGTGCCAAAATAAGTATCCAGGGACAATGGTCTAATAAGCGTCCAATGGCCTTGGCACTGGTGACAGACTGATCCTATGGTATGATCTTAGCTGTGTCCTGGTTCCCTCTGCTCCTCTCTCTATTCTGAACCTGGTTCTCCAGTCGCCCCAGCGATTCAAGAAGCTATCCAATATCCGTCCATTTTCTGCTTAAGTTAGTCAAAGTTGGTTTCTATTGTTTGCAGCCAAGAAGACTGACTGGTACAGCAATTATATAAAGAATGGGTTGGAAGTGACCTCGGTGAGACAGGAGGAATCCTAGAACTGGTGTTCTGGCCTAACTGGGGCCAAGAGCAGTGAACACTCTGCCAGCACTTGGAGATGCAAATCTGGCAACCCATGGTATGTAGTAGGAAACCAGCTAATTGCATTTTCCTTGTAATCACTTAAATTCCCCAAATGTCTTAGGATGATGTGCCCAGTAAAGGTAAGGCTGAGTGGCTACTGCCAGAGAAGCCAAAGATCGTATGGAAAGCATGAGGTATTCAAGCACTGTGGGCTGAGGTGTGAGCTTCTAGAGACACTGTTTAGCTTAGGAAAAGAGTGACAAACTGGCATCCCTCAATTCTTGGTTCAAGGAGTGGAATGAAATACAAAGATTAAAAGGATTTAAGGTTTAAGAAGTTGAAAACCAAATGCACAGTTTGATCCCGCAGGTTGCCAAATTATATTTTGGTTAAATCTGCTTCTCTTTCAAATAAGAGATGGAGAGATATTGTGATCTGGAAGCAGTGGGACCCCCAGATCTGAAGTGGGGGTACAAGATAAGGTTCAGAGTACTCACACAGAGCTCTCTGAACCTGAAGACCTCGGAGCAGACTCTCATCCCTTGTCTGTTGGGGCAGGTGCTCCTCATCTGAAAGATTTGCTTTGTCAGAAGAAAAGAAATAGCCTCATACCACATCTCAACCACTCTTCAACGTCTCAACCTACAAGCAGAGTTCTACCGCAGCATGCCCTAGGAGGGTCAAGTCAAAATCAAATCTGGAAAAGAGGACTATACATTACTTGTAAGACAATGTTCACTATATTGGTTTCTGAGTGTGCTGGATTAAGGAGGAAAGAACAGAATTTTAGACAGGGCTAAAATACACTGATACAGGTGTATTCATTCTCGATTCAATGAGCTAGTTTCAGAAATTAGGCTCCTGGAGGTCAGATGATAAATGGGCTCACGACAGGGGCTTGGTGGGACCCCAAACGCAACCCATTGTAATTTCCCAAGTCCATGCATGCATACTTCAAATAGCTGTATTTAGCAACAATCACCATACGGCTCCCTGGATAAACATTATTATGGTAGAAGAGGCCAAATGAAAACCACTAGAAATCTCCCTCTACCATGGTAGAAAATCAAAAGCAATACTACAAGTTGGGGTGGGGGGCACTTTCAGGGACTAATAACACCACTGAAAACATATTTAGGGGTGTAATTCTTAGCACCTGTCCACTTTAACTCTCCAGCACAACCAAATATGTTATTAATAGATTGTCTCAAGCAACCTTAATCCAATGGCTAAGATGCTTTTCCAGATGTGCTCTCTATTAGAACAAATCAGTACAGTCTTGGCACCTCATACGCAGGCCAGTGCTAATCTGGCCAATGCTTTTTGCTTCCAAAAGCCATTTACTTTCACCTAGGAAGGACAGCAACACATCTTTCCCCACTTGCCTTAGCGCAGTGGTTCTCAGAGTGGTCCCTGAGTAAGCAGCAGCAGCATTGCGAGGGAACTTGTTAGCAGTGCAAACTCCCCATCCCACCCCAGCCTACAGATTCAGGAATTCTTCAGGTGGGGGCAGTGATCTGTGTTTTAACAGGCCCTTCAGATGGTTCTCATGCACGCCAAAGTTTGAGAAGCACCACCTTAGAGTAACATCAGCTCTTCATCTCTGTGCCTCAATTTCATCGTCAAAGACTCTAACCATATTGCTGCTTCATAGGACATCGCACTGGCCCACCATATTTAGGACATAAAGCTGTCATAGATATATTCCGATGAGGAGATTAACCTTAAATAAACAAAAGGGCCTTCCACCTTGGTTTTGCTAGTAGTTCCTGGTAGAGACTAGATACAACTATGGGACACCTACACATAACCACTGGACGCTACCTCTCACGAACTGAGTATTATCTCAGTTAACTCACCAACTCATGACATCAGGTATACCCAGCAGCATTCCATCTTCAAGTGCCCTAGCGGATATTAAAGACACAGGAAAGCAGCACGAGCGAACTGTGTACCCTCTCAGAGTGTCTGCTTCTGCCATATTACCATCTTTTTCCTTAAGACACACCAGCTAGCTGCCCATGCCATGACTTGACAATGGAAGGAATCATAATGTAAGCCTGGAGTTGGTGACGCTGTAAGATCCTCAAGAGAAAGTTTGGGTTAGAATTTTCTAGAGAGCGATCAAAAGAAGAAAGATATTTTGATTTTTTAAAAATACACAAAGCAGAGCAGAGTGGTCCTGTGCCAGTATCCGAGCTATGCCTTGACTCCCTCAGTACTAAACTAAAAGACAGAGCATATATAAGCATCTGTCACTTTGCTGAAACATGAATCCCACATGGAAGCAAGGAAGCAAGCCCTTTACTAATGTACAAGACCGAGTGCCGCAAAATATCTGATTCTCAGCTCGGGATCTGTGCTTTCTGCTTATGGGGACATACACAGTAATTCTCAAAAAGTGCTAAAAGCTTTATTCCTTATTTTAAAAAAGCACCAAAACAAAGTCAACTTCTAGTCATGGTAATGAAAATTGGGGAGAAGCGAAGAAGTCTAAAAAATAATTGAGGAAAAAAAAGTGATAGGCCTTAGCTAGACAACAGAGTCACTTAAGATCTAAAGGGGTCTTTATTTATTTTTTAAAAAGATTTTATTTATTTATTTGAGAGAGAGAGCGCGTGCGTGCGAGAGAGCACAAGCAGTGGAGAGGGAGAAGCAAGGTGCCCACCGAGCAGGGAGCCCGCCGAGCAGGGAGCCCGACGTGGGGCTCGATCCCAGGACCCCGGGATCATGACCTGAGCTGAAGGCAGACGCTTCACCGACTGAGCCACCCAGGCACACCTAAAGGGGTCCTTATATGTTTACACCTCAGACAATAAATACCGTTAAAGTGGCTACAGAGATCTCAAGTAAATTCTAGGAGATTATTAACAGACAACGATACAAGAAAGTGATGCAAACTTTGTCACTTATTTTCATGAATGTGACCAATATCAGGCAAGTGAGCTTCTTTAAATAATACAAACCAGAGCCTGGAATACAAGAGAAGAAAAAGCAGGAATTGCATTATTTCCACAATGGAATACTTGTTATTTTTAAAATAGTTCTTAGCAGGCAGCATTATAAATCTTAAATTATTTCTCCAAAAGACTGTTTATTTTGGAAATTAGACAAATATACACAATAACTGGTTGATACTACAAAAGAATCTGTCCAGTAAAGAGCCAACTTTTTAATTTAAAACTTGTAACTTGGAAAAACTCTAATTCCAGGGAAACTACACATTCAGGTACACATTCAACAAATATTAATGAATGAATACATGACAAATATACAAACCAGAGTAATAAGGCTTCATTATCTACATGTCACATTCTCAAGGAAAGGAAATAACCACAACACGACAGTCTTCTCACGGTCTGAAAGAACCATGGCTCTTTGTGGACAGGCTTTCCTGAAGGCATAACTAGTAATGTCCTGGATTGTGGAATATCAAGGAATGGCCCTGCAGGGACCTTGTGCCTATCAGCTCAGTCTCCCAGGAGAAGCACTGTTCTCTGTTCACATACACGTCTAACCCTGATTCTGCAGACGCAGAAATAGTCATGGTACTTTCTTACTACCGATGTGGGAAACAAAGGTAAAAGAAAAATTAAATGTCCTTACTACTTACAGCCCACCGACAAGTCCTTGAAACAGGAAGAGTGACATTCCTCTAGGAACTCCTGCCTTGGTGTTAATACTTCGCTAAGTGCAAAAGGCAATCTTAGCCCGACCCCCAGGATCCTGTAAGTCTACTTTAACATAAAAATTTCTTTGGAAACTTCCTTTTCTCTACCTCCCCTCAGATACATGTTGGCAATCATCCTCCAAGCATATGACCTGCTGAAATATATCTGAAGAGTCTCACGACTGAGTTTTTACCAAAGAGTAATAAATGACCTTTTCCTAACAATAGCTAGCCCTGCTCTGGATCCTTGTTTCCAAAATACCTGGGAGGCTTAGGCTATCCCTAACCCCTCCCAACTTGAAAGTATAAAATGGGCCATTCCTCATGACCCCAATGCAGCTCTTTCTACACTCCTGTCCCCGTGCTTTAACAAAAGAACCTTTTTCCATCAAAGATGTCTCAAGAATTCTTTCTTGGCCCTTGGCTCTGAACCCTAACAACTTTCCTACATCACTACTATAACACAGCATCACAAAGGAAGTTAAGTTTGTGAGTTCTACATTTAAAATACAAAGGTAGCCACTAATCACACACTGACTTGGAACACATTTCAATATCTGTTTCATTTTGAAAGACTCAACAACTTACTTTCAGAATAGTTACAGCTATATTCAGAAAGTCTTTCCTGAAAAACAAAAGTTAGTCACACTAAATATTTTCTTTCCTTCTATACGGAGATGTAAGAGTAGAGAATAAGGAGGAAATGAAGGGGCCCACTAGACTCTTCTAAAAGCAGGAAAGTGAAAATGTTTAAAAATCACTGCCTAGCAGAAATAGGTTTTTTTCCTTAGAAGTTTGTTTATACAGTTTCTCTCCATTCCTTTATTTTTAATTGGATAGAGAGACATTTTAGTGGTGCATATTAACAGGTGGAAAGGAAAGGAGTTTTTTTTGGCTTACTTCCCTTTAGACTGTTCAAAAGTGGAAGGGCCACATGCTGTTCCAAACACAATACATGACTTTGCTTTTGCCTAGACCTCCATGAAGGCGATTCAAAAAGAAAAATACAATATTCCTGTTTCCATTTTCCCTAGATCAGTCTCAGCTCTTTCTGGACAAAATCAGTCTCTCCAGGGACATCAACCTCACAATTTGGGAAACAATGCTCTAGATACGAAACAAAAAGGAACACAATGGAAACCCAGCAGCCATTTGTTTTTCTACTCGGGACAGTGAGGCGGCACAACACCCTTTTCGTTACCAAGCCGAGTTACTACTCAGAATTGTAAATTCACTCTTTGAAATACAAATGACTTCAGCTTCCAATAAACAAAAGAAAAAACTAAAGTCCCTCATTTCAAGCAATCTCTGAAACAAAACCGAAGAACCAGAATATCCCAGTCAGTGGTCTGTGATAAATTTGGCCTAAGAAAAATTTATGTAGAAAGTAAATAACATAGAGCTCAGGTAACATATTAACAAGAATGAACAATAATGTTTATTTATTACATACTGTGTGTGTATAATCCTTAAGAACACTTTCAAATACCTTAAACCAGGTCGAGCAAACTACAGCCTGTGGGCCAAAAAATGACCCACTGCCTGTTTTTGTAAATAAAGTTTTACTGAAAACACATCCACACTCATTTGTTTACATATTGTTTATGGCTGTTTTGCTACAATTGCAGAGCTGATTAGCTGTGACAGAGCCCGTACGGTCTGCAAAGCCAAAAACACTTATTATTTGGCCCTTTACATAAAGTTTGCGTTCCTTGCTCTAAACCAATGGGTCTCAAACTTTAACGTTCATAAGAAACACTTAGCTTGTTAAAACACAGCCTCCTGGGCTCTAGCTTCACAGATCATGATTCATTAGGTTGGGATTGGGGCGGGTGGGGGGGTCCATGAACGTGCATTTCTGACAAGCTCACAAGCTGCTGGTCTATGAACTCGACTTTGAGAACCACTGTTCTAAACCATCTCCTGTAATCACAGATGAGCAAGGACAACAGAGGCTATAAATTCTATCACTATAAAACAGGACAGCCCTCATACAAAATGAAAACTAAGGCGTAAAAGAGGAGATAGATCTGTTCACATAGGGAATTCTTCGTAGCTAAGAAAGCACAACTGGTTGCTGTAATCAGCTGATAATTCTTCAGCCCCTCATCCTAACATTAAGTCATAGTGAACACTGGAAATTCAACAGGGACCAGCAGGAACGGAAGGCAGCGGGTTGGAAGTGTAAAACACAATCTGTTCTTTAGAAAAGTTATAAAGCGCTTTTTTTTAAGTAAAAGCCAGGCTATGTGCAGTTATGATTTAGTATTTGACTACAGTACAATGTTTGAAAAAAACCTGAGATGTGGTTTATAATACAATGAGCCAATCAAAAGATGAATTCTTTCACTCCATATAAATGGTTAAAGAGAAAAAAAATTTTTTTTTAAAAAAAGATTTTATTTATTTATTTGACAGAGAGACACAGCGAGAGAGGGAACACAAGCAGGGGGGGTGGGAGGGGGAGAAGCAGGATCCCCGCGGAGCAGGGAGCCCAACGCGGGGGCTCAATCCCAGGACACTGGGATCATGACCTGAGCCGAAGGCAGACGCTTAACAACTGAGCCAACCAGGCGCCCCAAAAATCTTTTAAGATTTTTTTTTTTTTGAGAGAGAGCACATGTGAGCAGGGGGAGGGGCAGAGAGAAAGGGAGACAAGTAGACTCCCTGCTGAGCAGGGAGCCCTGCAGTGGGGCTAGATTCTAGGACCCAGAGATCATGACCTGAGTTGAAACCAAGAGTTGGATGCTTAACCGACTGAGCCACCCAGGTGCCCCCAAAATAAGATTCTTTAAATAAATTCTAAGAAACATGTATCATGCTAATATGGGAAAGAATATAGAGGATGTCAACTAATACACTTCATTAGAACTAGGCTCAGGCAGATCCAAAGTAGGTGATATGCAAACCACCTAAAAATATCAGAGTTTCTTTCACTTGAATACTGCAGATGATAGAGGTGGAAAGTAAAGATTTGGAGGTAAAAGTCTCTTTGCTGATTTACTAGAACAGGAAACACCATCTTTTCTTTATTCAGCTTTTACTGTGCATCTACAATGCTCTGAGGCACTGTACTAGGCACTGGGAAAAAATGAATAAACACCATCCTTACTCTCAACACACCTGCAATCTAATGAGAACCACATAAATAACTGCAATGCAGCATAATAAGTATAAGAACCATTGTATATTTTAAGTACTATCAGAGTATAGAAAGTGAGCAGCTTACATATGCTTGGGAGAAAGGTGAAAGAAGGCCTCAATGAGCAGAGTTACTGCTTTAACTGAGACCTGCAGAAACGGAGCACGTGAACGATAGGTAGAGAGCCTAGGAAGCAATGCATACAATGTGTACAAAGGTACAGAAGTGAGAGAGAGTAATATGGATGTGAGTTCTACAAAGAGGTCAGTTTGGCTGAAGCAGAGTGTGTAACGTCTAAAGGGACAAGTGGGGAAGCTGGACAGGAAGGCAAGGTCCCATATGAAGAGACTGGGCTGTCACGCTAGAGTCAGGTCTATTCTTCTAGCTCTAGGGAAATGGTGAAAAATGTTACCCCCAAAGTGGACTGTGTGGATTTTTTTTTTAAGATTTTATTTATTTATTTGACAGAGAGAGCGAGAGAGAAAGCACAAGCAGGGGGAGCAGGAGAAGGAGAGGGAGAAGCAGACTCCCCACTGACCAGGGAGCCCGATGCAGGGCTCGATCCCAGGACCCCGGGATCATGACCTGAGCCAAAGGCAGACCCTCAACCATCTGAGCCACCCAGGCACCCCTGGATTTTCGTTTTAATAAAATCACTTTGACATCACCAGAGAGGAGCAACTGGTGAAAACTGTTGAGAGCCACATAAAAACTGTTGAGAGGAGACTTGGTATTCATGGCACAGATGAGAAGGAGAAAGAGAGGTAGGTCTGAATAGAGGTTAAAAAAAAAAGTACCAAAATTCCCAGTTTAATTTGTATAGAAATTTTATAGAAATGAAATTTGCATGGGGCGCCTGGGTGGCTCAGTTGGTTAAGCAACTGCCTTCGGCTCAGGTCATGATCCTGGGGTCCCAGGATCGACTTCCGCATCAGGATCCCTGCTTAGCGGGGAATCTGCTTCTCCTTCTGAGCCTCCCCACACTCGTGCTCTCTCTCTCAAATAAATAAAATCTTAAAAAAAAAAAAAAATGTCCATCACCCAGCCACCCCATCCCTCCCAAAGCTCTGCTATTTTAGACCTGAATCTACACATGAGGTAGTCGAAAAACTATTCAACTAAACAACAGTGGAAGACTTTTGAATGCACAAAATCAAATCTAATCACTTTTTAAATTAGTGTCTATATTAAAATTGTAGGAGTTTCATCTCTTAGCAACGTTCTGAGGGGGGAAAAGCTTTTACCACCCCTGGACATTTCTTCTGGAGAAAAACTACAAAAATCTTTGTCTTCTTCCCTTCATGAGACTTCTTATCAATCTGACAGATCTGCACAGGAGGGCAGGTTCCCGTCTCCACAGGTAACTCTTCCCACACATCCCTGGCAATCTGCATATCTCTAAACCGGAGGCAGGTAACTGAGGTACCTAAGGCCATCTTTAGTGCCACTCTGCTCCTCCCCAGACATGTGCTTTCTTTTAACAGGTATCTTACAAAGAGTACTCAAGTGCCTCGCTTAAAAAAAGTCACTTTTTAGCGAAACACTAGAGCCCCCAAATCTTCCAGTAATGGATTTATTTCAGAAAACCTGTGCCAGGTGAACATTACAACTACTTATGAAAATATAGGGATGTAGTTCAAGCACTTCTAGTCCAAGCAATATAGGATATATGTTCAATGAATTAGGAAAAATTCAGAATTCACATTTCCAGAGGAACTACCATAATTGATTCAGGGAAGCAAAATATTTGCTAGGTGCAAGATATTTCAAAATCATCACTACGTCTCATATAAAATAAACCCTACCTTAAGCAAATCCACTAACAAGGGCCACAAAACCACACAAAACCTAAGTTAATAGGGGAAATTAATTTTCAAAAGGATGTATTCAAAATATGAAGTTGTGCACAACTTAAAGGAATCCCTTACTGTGTTTAAAAAAAAAAAAAAAAGTCACATTTATAGTTCATTCCAGAGCAGAACATAAACTATTTCTCTATCAACGTATGAAGAAATACTCACCTCCATTTTCACAGCAGCTGTACTCTGGTCATAATGCCTCATCAAATTAGGGAAAAATGTCATGTTGTAGGCCATTTTCATACATCTGGGCACAGTAATTGGTTCACAGGTGAAAAGACTGTGCCCTCTTATGAAGGGGAGAAAAACACATGTCCACAAAAATGTCAACATTTCCATTTTCTTCAAATTCCTGGTTTTACCACATGGCTGGGATTAATCGCTCTTTTCATCCTCAGATTTCCATCCAAAAATAAAATGTTCAAATTCCTCTTTCATTATTTTGCCATTTTGAAGGAAGCTCTTTTCCTGAAATGAGTTCTGGGTCAATTACTGTAAAAACAACCAAGAGAGGGCATCTGCAACATTTGTCATAAACTCAAATGCGGACATCAAAGTGCAGAGTTAAGATTTTCACCCTGGGTAACTAACACTGGAAAAAGGACGGAAAATTCCGTCCTTTGGAGATACTCTTCCACCTGCTTTGGCACAGAATACAGAATTTGCTGAGTAAGTCTCATCTCTAGGGAACTGATGATAGAACGTTTGTGCTGTCTGGAACAGATGGTAAAAGGGGGGCAGAGGATGAGTGGGGTGGAGGAAAAAAAAAATCATGCTGGGTTTGGGAATAAGTTAAAAAGCATTAATAGAATTGTAAAATCTAAGGGCCCCTGTTGGATATCTGATTACGCACGAGAAAACTTGAGTCCCGGGGAAATTCCTTAAGACCTAGTGAGTTCCTCAACTCTTTAAGGACTCCAAAGAGCCAGTTTCGGGGGCAGTCTCTGGGAGATAGACTTTCCTGCTTTTCAAAGGGCCAACTAGGGGGAGACGTCTAGGATTCCTGCCGGAGGAGCGAAGTTAGCTCTCACGGGCTGGGGCGAGGAGTGACCCCGCCGAAAGGGAAAAGGAACAAAGCTGGACCGGGAGGGTGACGGATGTCTGGGGGAGGAAAGGCTGTGGGCCCTGAGTCGCGACGAACCGCACCCCGCACCCCAACACCCCCGCCCCCGCCCGGTGCCAGGCTTCCAGCGCCTGGCACGGTAACTCGCCCCACACCCCCGCACCTGCCCCGGGGCCTAGAGCCGGGCAGTAGCGTCCCGGCCCGGCTGGGCGGCGCGGGGCCCCGGCCCCGTCCTTCAGGAGCTGGCCCCAACTTCTGCGGAAACTCCGGCCTGCGCGGCCTGTCCCGCCGCCGGCCCCGCACCTGTGGCTCCCAGCCCGCCGCGCGCCCCCGAGGCCCACCCGCGCGCCCCCGAGGCCCACCCGCTCGCCCCGGGACCCACCGGGCCGCGGCCGCGCGCCCAGCCGGCCCGAGGAGCCTCACCTCCCTCCGGTCCTCGTCCAGTCGGCCGTCCGCCCACCGCGACCTGAGACGGCGGCTCCGGGAAGCGTCCGGAACTCCAGCTGCCTCCCGAGCGGCCCGGGGAGCGAGGGCCGAGCGATCCCGCGAGACTGCGCCGCCAGGTCGGGCGGGCAGGTCTGGGCTCGCGGCGGCGGCGGCGGCGGCGGCGGACCTGGCCCTCCGCCCGGCCCCGCCTGCGCTGCGGCCCGGGCGGCGCCCCAGTGGCCGGGGTCGGGCTGCGGGTCCCGCTGTGCGGCCGGCAGGTCCCCTCCACCTTGCCGTCTGTCCTGGTACCCGCAGCACACGACTGGGCCGCGCGGCTCGCTATCCCGGTCCAGAGGGGTTCGGCCTGGAAGGGTTTTCTTGAAGCTCTTGGTCATCCCCTGAATGAAACTTCTTTAAGAGAACCCACTGCATTTCGGATCTCAGGACACACAAGAGTTCTTAAAAGGGGGCAGATTTGCTCTGTAAAGTCAGTCGTCCAAGTGTCCTTAGTTGGAAAGTGGGTAACTTCCTCGATAACTATCCTAAAAAAAAAAATCCCTTTTGTTAATTCTGGGAGTCCGGCCACCAACCTGAGGCGCAGGTGGCAATGGGATTCCAGCCCTGGCAGGTCCCACAGTTTTACTGAGGCAAAACCCTAATAGAAAGTTGAACTACTTTTTTTTTTTTTTAAGATTTTTGATTTATGTATCTGTCAGAGAGAGAGCGAGAGTGCAAGCAGGGGGAGCGGCAGGCAGAGGGAGAGGGAGGAGCAGGCTCTCCACTGAGCAGGGAGCCCGATGCGGGACTCGATCCCAGGACCCTGGGATCATGACCTGAGCCGAAGGCAGACGCTTAACCGACTGAGCCACCCAGGCCACCCAAAAGTTGGACTACTTTAGAAGTCAACCTGGTTTTTAGTACCAACCATGTCACACAACATCTCATGTGTTTCACCTCTTATTCATCCCTCCTTTCTTCCTAAGACCCAACGACCAGGATATTTTTCCTCTCTCCATAGTTTTGTCTTTTCTAGAATGTCATATAGTTGGAATTGTATATGTAGCCTTTTCAGATTGGCCTCTTTTCACTTAGTAGTATTCTTTAACGTCTTCTCATGGCTGGACAGCTCATTTCTTATTAGTGCTGAATAAAATTCCATCGTCTGGATGTACCATCATTTATTTATCTATTCACCTCTGGAAGGAGGTCTTGGTTTTGGCAATTGTGACTAAAACTGCTATAAACATCCGTGTGCAGGTTTTTGTGTTGATGTTAGGTTTTCAACTCTTTGGGGCAAATACTAAGGAGCCCAATTGCTGGATCCTAAGGTAAGAGCATGTTTTGTTACACAAGAAACTGCCAAACTGTCTTCCAAATTGGCTGTACCATTTTGCCTTATGACTAGCAAAGTTTGAGAGTTCCTCTTGCTCCACATCCTCAACAGCATTTGGTGTTGTCAGTGTTCCAGATTTTGGCTATTCTAATAGGAGCAGAATGGAATCCCATTGTTGTTTTAACTTGCACTTCTCTGATGACATATGATGTGAACATCTTTTCATGCACTATTTACTGTCTGTGTATCTTCTTCTTTTTTTAAAAGATTTTATTTTATTCAACAGAGAGAGACACAGCAAGAGAGGGGACAAGCAGGGGCAGAGGGAGAGGGAGAACCGGACTCCCCGCTGAGCAGGGAGCCCGATGCGGGGCTCAATCCCAGGACCCTGGGGTCATGACCTGAGCCGAAGGCAGACGCTTAACGACTGAATCACCCACTGTGTATCTGCTCTGATGAGGTTTCTGTTAAGGTCTTTCGCCTATTTTTTAATGGGTTGTTTGCTTTCTTCTGGTTGGGTTTTAAGAGTCCTTTGTATATTTTGGCTAACAATCCTTTATCAGATGTATCTTTTGCAAATATTTTCTCCCAGTCTGTGGCTTATCTTCTGGTTCTCTTGACACCGTCTTTCGCAGAGCAGAAGTGTTTGATTTTAATGACGTCCAGCTCATCAGTTGTTTCTTTCATGGATCATGCCTTTGGTGTTGTACAGAAAAAGTCATCAACAAACCCAAGGAATTCCAGACTTCCTCCTATGTTATCTTCTAGGAGTTTTATAGTTCTGTGTTTTATATTTAGGTCTATGATCCGTTTTGAGTTAATTTTTGTGAAGATTTTGTGTAAGATTTGTGACCAGATTCATTGTTTCTCATGTGAATGTCCAGTTGTTCCAGCCCTATTGGTTGAAAAGATTCTCTTTGCTCCATGTATTGTCTATACTCCTTTGTCAAGGATGAGTTGCTATATTTATATGGGTGTATTTCTGGGCTCTCTATCCTGTTCCTAATGAACAAAGCTGGACCAGGAGGGTGACAGAATGTCTGGGGGAGGAAGACTGTGGGCCCTGAATCACAGGTAACTGCACCCTCCAACACTCACGCCCTGCCCAGGCTTCCAGCACTGCGCAGGGTGACTCGCCCCACACCCCAGCACCTGTCCCTGTGTTGAGCATGTCTGTTGGTACCATTTTTGCAACAGCATTTGCTCACTTCATGTTTCTGTGCCATATTTTGGTAATTCTCAAATTATTTCAAACTTTTTCATTACTATTATATCTGTTATGGTGATCTGTGATCAGTGATTATGACTCACTGAAAGTTCAGACCACGGTTAGCATTTTTTAATTAAGGTATGTACATTGTTTCTTTAGACATAATGCTATTGCACACTTACTAGACTACAGCATAGTGTAAACATAACTTTTATATGCACCAGGAAACCAAAACATTCATGTGACTTGCTTTATTGCAATATTTGCTTTATTGCAGTGGTCTGGAACCAAACCATAGTATCTCTGAGGTATGCATGTATCTGCTTATAGTACCCATCTGTTTTTGCATGCTGTCTACTTTTTCCTTTAGGTCCCTTAGCATATTAATCATAGTTCTTTTAAATTCCCAGTCTGATCATTCCAACATTTCTGTATATCTGAGTCTAGTTCTGGGGCTTGCTCTGTTTCTTCAGATTGAGTCTTTTTGCATTGTAAGTATGCCCTGTAACTTTTTGTTGAAAGCCAGACATGAGGTACTAGGAAGAAGGACTGTAGTAAATGAGGCTTTAGTGATGTGGTATTAAAGTGAGGATGGCGGGGGACGCCTGGGTGGCTCAGTTAGTTAAGCGTCTGCCTTCGGCTCAGGTCATGATCCCAGGTTCCTGGGATGGAGTCCTGCGTTGGGCTCCTTGCTCAGGGGGAGTCTGTTTCTCCCTCTCCCTCTGCTGCTCCCCCTGCTTGTGTTCCCTCTCTCGCTCTCTCTCCTGCTCTGTCAAATAAATAAATAAAATCTTAAAAAGAAAAAATAAAGTGGGGGGGTGGGGTGGGGAAGCATTCTATAGACCTATGATCAGGTCTCAGTTTTTTAGGGAGCTTGTGAACTTTACAAGTGTTTATCAGTTTATACTCCTCTCAGGTGGGACAATATCGCTGGAGTGGGCTGAGTGGGGTCCGGTATTTTTCTTCCCGCAACTCAGGCTCTGATAAAATCCCAATAGATTAGGCTTTGACAAAATAATTTCCCTGGAAGCCAGGCCTTATTAAGAAGAACAGAATGCTCAGGCGTATTTTAATATGGTTTCTTTGCTCCTTCCCCTGCCAGAAACATGAGGGGATTTTTCTCCAGTAGTCACTGTCAGAACCTGGTAGAGCTTCGGGGGTTGCAGATGCACAAACCCACAAGTTTGGGGGTTCCCTGAAGACTGGGTCCCCGTGGGGTTTTTAACGCTCAGACTTGTCTACACTGAGTCTCCAGCAAATCATCAATTAGAATTCAAGTTTCCTATCCCCTACTGGTTCCCCTGGAAGGTTTCTGCTCTGATAGGTTGTGATTCTCTGTGTCTGTCTCTCCAATTTGAGGAAGAGCAGTGGCCTTATGATCTCAGTTCTCTGAGAGATCTAAGAAAAGTTAGTGATCTTCAGTTTATTCAGCTTTTCACTTGTTCAGATGGCATGATAGCTTCTCAGTTATTTACATGCCAGACCAGAAACTCCAATCCTTCATTTTCTAAAATAAGTATTGCTTTAAGAAATGGTTCAATATTTCAATGGCTACTGCCTTAGCAGAACAAAGTTTCTCTGAATTAAAATTAAGTTCAAACATTCCAAGAGCTATAACAACTCAGGAAAGTTATGTAATTTAACATTGTTGTTAATGGAACACTGACTATATGAAAATCATGATTATAATAACAAAATTAAGTGATCTTGCTAAAATGAAGAGAAGAAAATGAAGTTTATGGAGTAAACATATCACTTGTAAATTGTGCTAAGTTTTTATTACTTATACAAACATCTCCAGCCCGTCACCAGGCTAAGCAGATGCACACAATAATAATTACATTTCTTGAACTTGGTAATTTGCCTATACTCATTAAAATATAGCTTTATACATTAAATTTTTTTAAATTTTATGGTAAAGGTAGGGAGGCAGAACATATTTTATTTAACAGTCTGTTAGCTTGATTTATGGCTTTTAAGTGTGTAGACATATAGTATGGTGTCCTCCTTTGTGCTCTTGCCTGGAGCCCGCACAGGTCATGTGGGTAGACCTGCTTGTAATCGCTGACCTGATGCCCAGGCCTTAGGAGTGGAGGGAGCAAACAGCAGTAGGGGGACCCCAGCTGGAGGAAGCTGAGTGAGCGGGAGCAAAGAAGGCGACAGAGGAAGAGAGGAGCTTGGGCTCCAGGGGCTCCTTCCCTCTTGAAGTTCCCTCCCAAACTCTTGTTTGCCTTACCCTCGAAAGCTCTGCCCGAGGCTGCAGTCCCTCCAAGTGACAGGTGCGAATGTGATGGCTTATTGACTTAATTTGGGGGAGTCTATGAACACAAGTAGAGGATAGCCTTTATTGAAAAACTTTCACTTGAAGTGCATGGCCTGTCGCTCCCTGCTCTAAAAGCTAATTGCTGCAGCGTCTCTAGCCTAGCCATTAACCTTTTTGCTGTAGTTGTATACACTATGGTTGCCCAGAAATTATACACCTTCTAATTACTACCCCCAGTATTACTGGGAAATAAAAATTTCAGTAGTAACATGACACTGCAGGAAGGAGGGGGCGTCTTTGGGAGGTAACTGGGTTTTGATGAACTATGAGGGTAGAGTCCCCATAATGGGATTAGTATCCTTAGAAGAGACACCAGAGCTTTCTTTTTCCATCATGTGAGGACATAGCCAGAAGGTGGGCATCTGCAAGCCAAGAAGCAAGCCCTCACAAAGTACAAAGAACCAGATCTGCTGACACCTTGATTTTAGACTTCTCAGCCTCCAGAGCTGTGAGGGATAAATGTTTGTTGCTTAAGTCACCCAATCTATGGTATTTTGTTGTAGCACCATAAGCTGACTGAGACAGTAGGTGAATGAATAAATAAACTATGGTACATCCAGACAATGGAATATTTATTATTCAGCACTAAAAAGAAATGAGCTATCAAGCCATAAAAAGACATGAAGAAACCTTAAAAACATATTACTAACTAAAGAAGCCAATTTGAAAAAAGCTAAGAATTATAGGATGAGTCCAACTATATGACACTTAGGAAAAGGCAAAACTATGGAGACAGTAAAAGAGATCAGTGGTTGCCAGGGGTTGAAGGGAAAGTGGGATGAATAGGCAGAGCATAGAGGATTTTTAGAGCAGTGAAACCATTCCGTATGATTCTATAACTGTGGACACAAGCCATTTTACATCCGTCAAAACCCATGGAATATACAACACCAAGAGTGAATCCTAACATAAAGTATGGACTCTGGCTGGGGCACCTGGGTGGCTCAGTCAGTTAAGCATCTGCCTTTGGCTCAGGTCATGATCTCAGAGTCCTGGGATTGAGCCCTGTAGGGCTCCCTGCTCAGCGGGGAGTCTGCTTCTCCCTCTCCCTCTGCCCCTCCCCCCTGCTCATGCTGGCTCTCTCTTTCTCTCTCTCAAATAAAGAAATAAAATCTTTTTTAAAAAAGTTAGACTCTGGTTGATAATGGTGTGTCAATGTAGGTTCAACAGTTGTAACAAATGCACCACTCTGTATGGGTTGCTGATAGTGGGGGAGACTGTGTGCTTGTGAGGACCCGGGGTATACCAGGGGTATGTGGGAGCTCTCTGTACTTCCCACTCAACTTTGCTGTGAACCTAAAACTGTTCTGAAATATAAAGTTCATTTAAAAAGAAAAAGAAAGCGTTCCATGAAAACTTCCCTGAACAAGACTGGCATACTGGCACCTTGGGTTTGAGAGCCCGATGGTTAATTTCAAGAGGTGGGAGAAATGAGGGGTTCCTATCAGGGTCTTAAAAAACTACAGGCAAGAAGGAGATGAGATTATAGGAATGCTCTAAAATAATTAGTTAGACAAATAGGTGAAATAAAAAGAAGGTCTATAAGCAGATAGACAAGTATTTATACTACTCCGCCTAGAGGCAGCAGTCAAGTCCCTAGCAGTGGGATTGAGGTGAGAGGTAGTAGAGGATTCCCACTGTCCCACATCAAGTCAAGAATGACAAAGTCCTACTGTGTGTATCTGTGGAATGCGGGGGGAGGGGGTGTTGTACCAGGGCCCCAAGAGGTGTCAGAAAAAAAAAATACTAGTAGGGAAATGAGTAATACTGCCTGCTCTGAGGGAGAAATTAAATAAGGTAGAGGAAATTTCTAGAAAAGTGTATATGTCTTGGTCATGTTTCATCCAGTCTGGCGACTGGAATTCTCATTTAAGAAATCTTATAGCAGAGAGCTATACACTACCAAACTGCAGAAAACGTTGGAATGGAGACATTCCTTGGCTTTTTTCCTGCTGGACTAATTTAACTATGATTGAAGTGTTGGCAGTCCATTGTACTCAACAACAACAAAAAATAGTCATTTGAGACATTTTGTAACTATCATGAGCTGCAGAGAAATATATCATGGAAGAAAAAAAACTGGTCACATCTTGGACATTAGGCATGACTATTAGATCTGCTTTTATCATTTTATTTAGCATTTGATTCCCTGCTGAAGCCTTTTGCATAAGCCCATCTCATACATTTTTCTAAACCTAATTTATGCACACTTCTATTTCTGGGTAGGATGGAAACTCTCACAATGGAAAATTGATTCTCTTTTGGGAAAGGAGTGTTTTTTTCTAATTGCTCCCATACTTTTGGTAATGAGCCTTTTTAAACATTTCTCCTGATCACGGTTCTAAGCTTCAAATGTAACAGTGAAATTCCTTAGAAACAGGAAGTAAGAAAAACGACTTTGAGGTTGGAGAAGCCTGGAAAATGAATGAGGTATTTGGTGACATCTGGTGCTCTGGAGAGAGCCTGGTGAAAGGTGTTGGGGGGCTACTTACAACCACCAGGTTTTGTGAAGGTAAGTATAGTCCCTGCTGACAATCTTCCCCTTTACACCGGATAGCAAGAGGCAGTGTAGGATGGTTAGTCGGAAGGGCTGTAACTTTAGACTTCCTGGGTTAGAAACCTGTGCTAGCCATTTACTAACTCCGTACCCTGGGTAAGTGTCTTCAGTTCTCTCTCATGGCTTCTATACCTGTCAAATCAGTTCAATGATAATAATATATTTCTCACTGGTTGTTGTGAGACTTAAGAATTAATTTACATAAAGCATTACAACTATTATCTGGCAAGTGGTAAGATGTCCAATTAATGTTGGCTATTAAGTCCACTGAAGAAAGTTCTTGCAGGCCTTCTGGGATCCAGGCACTTGATGGTGACATGACCTATTCTGATCAGGACATCAGGCATTCCCTATCTCTTTCCATCTCAGGAGGTGTTTCTGAGAATCACACAGCAACCATTTACTATTGCCCGTGAATTTACAGGTTAACTGGGTGGGTCTTCTGGTCTCAGCTAAGCTTCTTCATGCATCTGTGGTCCGCCACAGGTCAGCAAGGTGGTTACGCTTCCAGAGATTGGCTGGCTATTGGCTCTGCCACTTCTCTCCCCCATATCTCCTTGTGTTTTCCAGCAGGCTTGTCTAGCTAGCGTTTGTTCATAGGGTTCTCAGAGTTTCTAGAATAGAGCAAAACTCTGCAAGGTTTTTTGAGAACTAGACTCAGAACTGGCAGAATATTGCCTCCAATGCATTGTCTTAGGTAAAGTGAGCCACAAGGGGTGGGGGAATGCCATCACTCAATGGGAGGAGCTTCAACATCATCTTGCAAAGGGGAAAGGGGAAAGAGAAGAAAGTGTAGCCACTTTTGTAAACAGTCTTCTACGCTACCCAATTGAATAATTTCTTCTACAGCATTTCCAGCAGGTGGTCACATGGGACCCCTTGAAAGATGGGCAGATCACTGTTTTACAGGGCAGCTCTATGTTGGAAGGTTCTTCATTATTACGCCTCTATAACGACACTGATTCTCACAGAATCTTTGAATCACAGGATTGAAGGTCATCCAGGCAATGAACACGTTGAAGCCAGATTCCTGGGCAGGAAGCCACAGGAAGTCTGCAATTTCCATGGATTTGTCCCAGTTCTACCTTTCGGAGCAAAACAAAGCATTATATATTTGTCACTCATTTATTTTTAAGAGATTCTTACCAAGGCCTACTTGGGCATTACATAACAGGTACATATTCCATTGCAGTCCCCATTCATTCATTTTTTCCATTCATTTATTCACACATTCGGCAGCTATTAAATAGATTCTGTGGCCAGGCACTCATCTTAAAATGAGTAAGAGCAGACATTTCAAATCACTTAGATTTACCTATCAGTCTCATTTTATCACTTTCCAACTCTGTGACTTGGGAAGTTATTTAATTTCTTCGTTTCTCAGTTTCCTCATCTGAAAAATGGGTATGTAATTATCCCTACCTCACAGAGTGGTTGTAATAATTCAATTAAATAATGAAAACAAAGGCCTGGCCTTTAGCAGGCACTCAGTTATTGGTAGCTATCACCATTATTATTACTCTTAAGGGATGATCCCCACCCTGGATGTTTCCTGGGATCTCACTGTCTCCTGGGGTCTCTAATTACTCCCCATGTCCTGGCAATAAGTTATATTTTACATAGACAACATAGTGTAGCATAGCAGTTTGAATAAATGGCCTTTGCATATTTGGGTTTGAATCCTGGCTCAGCCATTCACTATTCTGTGACTTAAACTCTCCAAGCTTTAGTTTATGAATCTGAAAAATTAGAATAATAATAATTCATAGATTTGATATGAGGATTATGTGAGAGAATGTACATAAAACCCTTAGCATGGTGTTTGACATTTAATAAGTCCCTCCACTACCCGCTCTCCACCTAATGGAAGTTAGGAATTTAATTCAATGCATTTTCATGATGTGTAGCATGGTATCCTGGAAAGAATCAGAAGAAAACTTGAATCAAGTTACTCCAGCTCTCGGAGTCTTCACCTCAATGTGTAAGGAAGGGGATGGATCCTGAGGTCCCCAGGACAGCTTATAGCTCATGATTCACTTCTTCCAGGTTCTCTCATTCTTTTGATCAGAAGTAGAATTATGGAGGAGTGTCGGAGTTACGGTAGAGAGCACAAGAAAGTGGAAATTCAACCCTTCCAAGATTAAGTAATCCCTCACTGTAAGAGTTTCTTCTCTGCTTCCCAAGAATATGCCAGGCCACCCTCTCATTGACAATCAAGTACCATGGTCTGGAAGGCCAAAGTTAGGGAGAAATTGCCCTCTTCTGTCTAGGCTTTTTGCCAGGAGTTTAATAAAGTGCTAGATAGAATACAAGGTGTCACAGCAGCTGAAACTGAGGGGACAGGCCACTGGACAAAGGCTGTTCTGGAAAGCAGAAATACCACTGTCAAATGTCACAGGTAAATGCTTGATAAGCTTTACTGTTTTTCTTACATTTCCCTTTCCGTGTCCTCGAAAGTATAGAAAAACAACTGTTTGCCTCTTCCTCTGCATCTTCTCATGTGCTTTTTGTGTGTGATTTTCTTCGAGTGACAGTCTCATATATATAACAGGTGTGGAAATAACCTAAAATTGAAAGACGGCAGTAACGAAGGACCCGGGACTAACTTCCTGGCACTGGCTTAGCTCTTGTTCAGAGGTTAGAAAGGAAGACTGTAGCAGATTATTTACTTCCACGTTCTAGTGACTTATGCTAAGGCTAAACATGCACTTAAAAAAAAATTGATCTAAGTTTTGGCAGATGATGTCCTTAAGGTTAAAGTCTCCTAGACATAAGGACTGGATCTAACATGAGAGGGAGAAGTTTGCAGAACAACGGTGGGTCTTGTGATTTTTTTTTCCCTAATGTCAAGAGCTCCCACTAGTGTTAAAAGCATATCCACAGGAAATATTCAGAGCAATCCACGACTCTGGCCGGCTTAAGTGAAAGGTCTGATGTGCCTGTGCTCTGGTCATCACATTACACTGAGAGCAACTTATCCAGGCTCATAGCTGCATGCAGGCTAATCTTGTTATTGTTGGCTTAGGTTCCATTTAGGGCTCAACATTCCTTTTATGTTTACCCTTCCCTCAAAAATGCTCCCTTGTAAGTTATCTAAGAAATGTACCATATTTAACAATATAGTTGAGCAATAAAAATGTATATATATATACATATATATATATATTTTTTTTTTTTTTTTTTTTTACCTCGTGATAGAATGTTCCACTCCCAGGGTACCTCATTAGCGCTGTTTCTGACTTGAACCAAGATGCTCCTTCAACACCATTGCAAAGGGCAGTCATGTCTTGTGAAATTCCTGTCAATTTCAACTGGAATATTGTTCTCCAGGCCGCTGACAATATATAGGCATATCTATGTTATTTGTGTAAAAAGTAAGTATCCAGATGCTAGTCTGCTCTCTTAAACCATGGAAAGAGAAGAGATTGTGGGAGACAGTGCTGGTTTTGGCAAAAATAATAGATTTTATAATAAATCAAGCCCCACAATGTATCAGAGCTATTATAAAACATTTGCAAACATTTATAAATCTCATCTTTAAGAATATAATAAGGAGGGGCACCTGGGTGGCTCACTGGATTAAGTGTCCAACTCTTGATTTCAGCTCAGTCATGATTTCAGGGTTGCGTCTGGCTCCACGCTCAGCTGAGTCTGCTTGTCCCCACCACCCCTTTGTCCCCGCGCACTCTCTCTCTTTCTCTCAAATAAATAAATAAATAAAATCTTCTTTTAAAAAAAGAATATAATAAGGAAAAGTCAGTCAGACATAAACTTACCATGCAGTGTATTATGGGTAAAGTCCCGTGACATGTCATAGTGGTGTCAGAAAAATCACCCCTGGGAACAAAACAATAATTAGCAAGAAAACTTATATCACTGTGGCAGGTCCATCAAACATTATTTTGACATAATTGCAGACTTCTATAGCGTGTAATCATTAGTCAGTTTTCCATATTAGTATGGCTTTAACAGTATGATAATTAAGTCAGTCAAGTAAAAAACAGAATAAAACAAACAGTCCATACTATAAGAAGAATAGAAAGAATGAAATCACCAGACAGACAAAGAATAACACAGAGGAGAAAGAAACTGTTTAGCAAATACACCCACGGAATTACAGCTCTAAGAAGTGTTGGGAGCCAAATCGGCCTACCATCGCTCCCTTAGACATCCTGCATCTTGCCCTGCCTCCCCAAGATCAAGTTTTGGAAATATTTTAGATGATAATTATAATGAACATTTATTGGGTACTTACCATGTGTCAGACATTTGCTGAATGGTTGCATCATCTTGCCTGGTTCTGCCAGTAACTGTCCTCCTAGGAGGTAGGTACTGTTCTATAACTGACTTCTGGAGACTGAGTCTCTTGCCCAAGGTTACACATCGAGGAAGTGAGAGAGCCAGGGAGGGAACCCACATCTCTCTGGCTTTGACCCTCTGGCCATCATTTGCTTGTTGCTCTCAGGGGCAATCCAGCCCTTCCATGATCTGCTGCGCATCACCAGGAGCTAAATCTGTGCTGTCCAATTCGAAACCACTAGCTGCACGTGGTGCCTCAAATTAATTTAAAATGAAATAAAGTTTAAAATTCAGTTCCTCAGGGCGCCTCGGTGGCCCAGTCAGTTAAGCCTCCAACTCTTGGTTTTGGCTCAGGTGGTGATCTCCGGGCCCTGAGATCGAGCCCCGCCTCGGGCTCCGCACTTAATTGCAGAATCTGCTTAAGACTCTCTCTCTGTATCCCTCTACCCCTGCCCTCCTCTCTCTCTCTCAAATAAATAAATAAAATCTTAAAAAATAAAATAAATTGAGCTCATTGTTCATGGAGACCACTTGACACCTGTTTCCTGTGATTGGAGGAAGCTTTTTTTTTTTTAATTCCTATCTCTATTGGCCTGATAGCGTCACTTCCTCAAGTTTGATTTTTCTTCTGTAATTCTTCCTTCTCTCCTCCACCCCTGAAAAGGTAGGAGATTTCAATATTTTGTGGAAAAGACCACCATCTCGTGGGTTGGGGAGATTCCCTCCTCAGTTTCCCCCATTGGGGTCTTTGCTTACCCCAGGGCTCACATTTAGTTGTTTATGGATCTGTCCTCTCCCCCACTAAATGGAGGACCCTGACCACTTGCGAGCAGAGACAGTTACACCTCCTTGCATCCCTAATTCTTATCCCAGGGCTTGGCACACCCAAAGAGTTCAAAATAAAGTGTTGGAATGAATGAATATTACAGCTTATGAAACATATTCATTTATTCAGCATCAAAATATTTTACATAGAATATTTTAATATGAGAAATGCATGCCAGAAACTTTACCTATGTTAACATTAATATGTGAGGAATAGATGTACTTGAAATACCATGTACCGTGCTGTTTATCATTTGGTTCATCTTAAGCTCATCAATTTTTCAGGAACTTCCAGCACCAGCAGATGGCACCAATAAATATTGTCATGGGACTGAATTGGAAATTGGTTGATATTTTTCGACATGTATTTAAAAATAAAAGCAAAATGAATACAACTTACTTAGTTCCAATGATAATAATAACTGGCCTTTATTTAGCATTTTCCAGTTAACAAAGTGTTTTTATACCCTTGTCTCAATTCTGTCTCAGATTCTATCAATGTGCTGAGAAAATCTTATTATGAACTTTAGATTTTTGTTGACATCTCACGTAGTCCTAGTAACAGGATAATTTATGCCACCTAATGACTGTTTATATTTATGACACACCAATTTTTCAAAGACCAAAATTTTCTATGGAAAATTTGGGCATGATCCTACACATGAGAACTGATCAGTCACTCAGACACTAATAATTTAGTGAACTATTCTTCTGGCTCATTAAACAGTAATGATTCCTTTCATTTACATGGTGTGCTGTGGATGCAAAGCACTTGCGTAGACACAGCATCCTCTGACGCTTGCAACAGCCCTATAAAGTGGGTGAAGAGACTATCTCTCCTCCTATCCTTTCCCATTCTTCATGCCTCCTCTTGGGCCCCATTGCTGCCCTTCCCAGCTTCACTTCAGGCCTAATATGTCATAAATCTTAGCAAAATTCCAGTGACACATGAATGGCAGTTAATATTGGTCTCACTTAGGAAATTGCAAGGAAATGCTTAGGTTAAAACTCATTTCTAAGGGCACAGAGTTATCTGATACTAAGGTCCCAGACAGGAATGTCTGTCTTTCCCTCTCCCTTCCCAACCAGACAGAGTCATATTTCCTCCCCACAGCTTCTAGAAACCACTACTATACTTTCTATCTCTATGGACACACCTATTCTGAACAGTTTCTATAAATGGGATCATTCAATGTATGTATTTTGTGGTTAACATTCTCTTAGCACAGCATTCTCAAGATTCATTCATGTCTGTTAGGTCTGGTTGGTGTATAGTATTGTTCGATTCTATTTCCTTACTGATTTTCTGCCTGGTTGTTCTATTATTAAAAGTGGGATAAAGAATGATTCTACCCTTTTGTTCTACCCCGTAACTTGAAGAATTGTATATAAAGTGCCTTCCAAAAAATGGATGAAATAATTATAATAGGCTCATTACAAGCGTAACAGGAGAGAAAAACAAAAGTAAAAATGTAAAAACTGCAACATATGATGATTTTATACCTTTTAAATAACCCAATGGGTAAAGAGTTTCTATTGAGATAGGAAGCCAAATTTTGAGAGGGGCAAAAAAAGGATTATGTTGATTCTTTTGTCTTGTTAGAATGGGACAAAAGTTTACACAAAACGTCTCCTGCGAAGTGTCTTTTGCAAGTCAGAAAAGAATTTTTAAATTGAGTCAAAGATGGCAGTGTAATGTGTCTGCAAAGGCATAAGAGAATCGGGCTTATGCAATGTGCACTGCTTCCAGGTTCTAATACAGAGCATGCTGACTGGAGTTACCAATATTGTATTATATACTTGAAATTTGCTAAAAGAGTAGATCTTAAATGTTCTCACTATACACACACACACAAATGGTAATTATGTGAGGTGATGGAGGTGTTAACAAACCTTATTAAGGTAATCACTTTGCAATACACACGTATATCAAATCACCATACTGCACACCTTAAATTTACACAACATTATGTATCAATTATATCTCAATAAAGCTGGAAAATAAAACAGAGAAAAATGTACGGTACTTCCCTGCGTTTGTCAATGCTATTGGTGCATGCACTGATGGGTTATCAGTGCATGCAGACCCACTCTCCAAGTCTTGGCAGAAGTGCTGCTTCATCAGGAGGAGTATTTTTTTTAAAGATTTTATTTATTTATTTGACAGAGACACAGCGAGAGCGGGAACACAAGCTGGGGGAGCAGGAGAAGGAGAGAGAGAAGCAGGCTTCCCGCTGAGCAGGGAGCCCGATGTGGGACTCGATCCCAGGACCCTGGGATCATGACCTGAGCCGAAGGCAGATGCTTAACCATCTGAGCCACCCAGGCGCCCCTATCAGGAGGAGTATTAACTTTAATATCTAGCACTGAGTCTGTACATATGCATAACCCAATTTCAAGGATTTAATTGGCATGTTTGAGTTAATATTAAGGACGGTCTACATTGAGTTGGCGAGGATGCAAAGAAAGGGGAACCCTCTTACACTACTGGTGGGAATGCAAACTGGTGCAGCCACTCTGGAGAACAGTATGGAGGCTCCTCAAAAAGTTAAAAATAGAACTGCCCTATGATCTAGCAATCACACTATTTACCCAAAGGATACAAAAATACAGATTCAAAGGAGTACATGTACCCCGATGTTTAAAGCAGCATTATCAATAATAGCCAAACTATGGAAACAGCCCAAATATCCATCAACTGATGAATGAATAAAGAAGACGTGGTATAATGGAATATTACTCAGCCATCAAAAAGAATGAAATCTTGACATTTCCAATGACATGGATGGAACTAGAGTGTATTATGCTAAAAGTGAAATAAGTCAGAAAAAGACAAGTACCATATGATTTCACTCATATGAGGAATTTAGGAAACAAAACAGATGAACATATGGGAGGGGCGAAAAGAGAGAGAAATAAACCATAAGAGATTCTTAATGATAGAGAACAAACTGAGGGTTGATTGAGGGAGGTGGGTGGGGATGGGCTAGACAGGTGATGGGTATTAAGCACTTGTCATGATGACCACTGGGTGTTGTAAGTAAGTGATAAACCACTGAATTCTACACCTGAAACCAATGTTGCACTTTATGTTAACTAAATTTTAAATAAAAAATTGGGGAAGAAAAGGACTGCCTACATTGAGATTTCATAATTTACTTTGTCCCCCGCCATGCTTGATGCAGCAAATTAGTGACCTTGTAGTTGAGAGTATGTTTGCCATCTCTTTTTCCTTTCTACCTTACATAATGAATGAATTTTTTAAGGCTTAAACAAAAAGTCAAAAGGAATGGCTGTGAAGTTGATCTCCTGGGAGATGTTTGAGAATTTGGGGACTCCTTTCTTCTAGATTGTACTTACTCCTCTTAGCATGGCAGGACCTGGGTCTCTAGAAGTCTTCACTGGGCTCAGGTGATTTTACTGTGTCTAGTTGTGTTCAGATTTGCGATCTTCTAGGGTAAGACACTGTGCTGGGGGAGGCTGGTTAGACCACAGAAGGATCACCATGACCTTCAAGTCTGTTCATTTCCATATGTTAGACAAACAGAGTTTGCTTTTGTTGTATACAGAGTTAGAGCAAGCTTATTGTTCTGAGAGGAGGGATGATGTCATTTCTTTGCTGACTATAGTAATTGTTCAGGAACGTATTGATATGGTTTTCTATAGCTGGGTTTGTAAGTGTTTTGCTCGTAAATTGCCGAGGTGGGCATGGACATCTTTGTCTAGACAGGCTTTGGCACTCACAGGAAATCTCTGCTTTTCCTTCTCCCCTGCTCCCTGAAATGTGCACAAACTCCTCTCCCCTTTTCTTTACCGCTTCTCAAACTGTGTTCCAGGGTCCCATGATTTGTCAGCCAGGATTCAGCTACAGATAACAGAACACTCTTTTGCTGGTTTTAGCAGGAAAGGATTCAATATAAAAAATTATGTGCTTATAGAACTTCTAGAGGGGCTGGAGGGACAGGTTCTAGGCTAAACCCCCCCAGGGGATGAGCTCTAGTTCAGCCCCACAGAGCTGGCCTGGCAAGGGAATTGCTAGAAAAGAAGAGGAGAGAAATTTAAGATCTTGGTCAAAGTTTTTGCCACAAGTGTGTCATTGACTAAATATATGGATCAATATCATTGCTTTATTATGTTAAGACTGGGAAAACACTGGGACTCCTGGGTGGCTCAGGTCATGATCCCGGCGTCCTGGGATGGAGCCCTGCATCGGCTCCTTGCTCAGCAGGGAGCCTGCTTCTCCCTCTGCCTGCCGCTCCCCCTGCTTGTTCTCTCCCTCTCTGACAAATAAATGAATAAAATCTTAAAAAAAAAAAAAAAGACTGGGAAAAACTGACCTGTTCCTTGGGCCCGTACAACACGGTCCACAGACCTACAGCGTCAAACTGCCCAAGAGCTCGTTAACAAATGCAAAATCTTGGGCTTCAACCCCCACCGCTGCTGAATTAGACACTCTGAGGGTGGAGCCTGGGAATCCGTGCTAACCAAGCCCTCCAGGTGAGTCTGACACAGCAAGGGTGACCAATGGTCCTGGTTTGCTGGGAAGGGTTGGAGAGATTCCCTGGGGCACGGGACTTCCATTGCTAAAACTGGAAAAGCCCTGGGGAGGACAGAACCAAGTGGTCACTTCAGATGAAGCAAAAGTTTGGGAAATACATGTTGGGACTTCGGTGTAGACGCTTGTCTAGAAAGGGGGTTTGTGACTCATAGACATGAGGTACAATATTATTGAGGCAAAGTGACAGTGAAATTCTGTTCACCCAAAATAACTTTAGTTGAAATAGCAAAATGCTCATTTGTCACTACTTTTCACATACCACTGAAGAAAGGAGGTGCCAAAATTCTGAGCTGAATGACTCGAGAGTGAGATATGACAAACCAAGAAAGCACGTGTGGCTGAGGAATGTCCACACACCACACACTCAGTGGTACAGAATTTTTTTCTATAACTGAATTTAATTTTAATCTCAAGCCCCCACTTCGTCTAGTAGCATAGCTTAATCCCAGCCATTTTAGAGAAAACCCAGTCAAATCAGAGTTTTTTCATTCAGATCCAGATTTTTTTTTCAGTCCATTCAGGATTTTCACCACCCTCCCCACCTCATTCCCTGGATTATGGCTAAATTCTGGAAGCTCTCACAGAGCCACAGTGCTTGAGGACCAGGAGGTGTATGTCCCAGCTGGCATCTATGGAGATGTGCGTCACCCTTCCTGGACATTTCTAGAACATCTGGGTTCTCCATCTGGTCTCTGGTAGTAGGTCCAGGAAGGTCACCCTGCCTCCCTCTTATCTCCATTTCAAAGTATCTTCAGGCCTGCTGACCTTTGTCAGCTACCTTTGAGCTCCTCCGAATGGAATGGGAAGGGCTTGCAGACATTGATTTTGGATGTTCTCCCAAACTACCCTAGGGTCATAGGCGATCTATTAATAGTTGTCTCAGGCTCTCCCTGCCTAGACACATCAGGCTGCCATTTCTATTACGGATAACTCACCACATAGGCCTGGGGCAATTCCATGAGGCTTGTCACCTCCTGGATTTTCACCTGGGAGCAAGGCACAGAACCTCTGCTCTTGCATCCCCCAGTCTATCTGAGGTTTTTTTGGAGGATTTGGTCATGAATCTTCGGGCATAGGAACCTGCTTGGGACCCACAACATCCATTTTCTCCTTACTTCCTTTCTGTTCCTCCCCCATCACCCAGTCTGAAGGATGGTTATCTCATCCTGAGTGAGAAAATTTGACATTGCATGATCAAGGACTACTCTCAATTTGTATTTATGGTATCACCTTTATACCTTGACTTCTTCAGGGTTGTGGCAGAAACTGCTATTTGTGACCCTATATCCACTCTTTCTTTCTACTTTAGTAACAGAGTGCTGATTTTATTTGTAGTGTGTATGCCCTACAAAAGATTACGTTTTCTGGGCTCCCTTGCAGCTAAGCATAGCCATGTGACTAAGTTCTGGCAAATGAAATACAACATGAGTGTTTGTGGGACCTCTGTGGTGCCTTATGTAAGTGATCTGACTCTGTAGAAGGAATCCTTTTTCCCTTCCCTAGTTCCTATTGCCTCAGATGTGGATATAATGGTTGGAGCTCTAGCAACCATTTTTTACCAGGAGGTAATCCTAAGGCTGTAAACCAGTACTAGGAGGGAACTAAAATACAGATGGAATCTGGTATCTGGTGACAATGTCAGGTCTACATGACCAGGCTTTTTTTTTTAATAAGAAAGAGAAATAAACTTCTATATTTAAGTCTTTGCACTTTCTGTCTTACGCTGACTCTAACAAGGTTAACAAGGGCATTCCTGAAAACCCTTTTTTCTCAAGCCATTTTCTCTGCCCTGAGTTTACAAGATCTATGTTGAAGCCCAAAAGCTAAAATTGAACTCTTTCTGTTTCTTTGAGTTTATATTGCAACAATCCTTTTCTGAGAACCATGAGGAGGACATCTTCTTGCTACCTGAAAGAACAGAGCAGCTGCAAATAATATACTCCAAACTCTCTCTCCCGGCTCCTACTCAACGCCTGAGCATTCTCCCCTCAACGGCTGAGGAGTCGATGTCTGTATCCTATTTCTTTGTATCGCCTACTGAATTTCACAATGTGCCCTTAGTTAACATTTGCTTATTGGTCTGGGGCTTGCCGGGCTGCCCCTTTAATGAATGGTACAGGTAATCAACCTCATGAGTAACTTACTGCTCCTCTGTGTTGCAAATTCTATTCCTTGTTAAGGAAGTAATCGTTAGTCAACCATGGTTAACTAAATTAAGTTTCCTCAAATAGATATATAACATAGGGCAAGTCTGCCTTTCTTGATTTTATTTTTCTGCAAGGTTGTGAATGGAAGCACAACCTGCCACCCAAAAATATGCCACTTTGGCACATGATTTTAAACTAAAGTTACTTGAGAAACAGCTGGTGCAAGAAGGACACTCTGACTGTCCTTCGTTTCCCTGAAAGCAGGAAATAAATCTCCCATGTGAAGGTATCCTCCCTATACCAGGAGGACAGAAGGCATCCTTATGGCCAGAGATAGGGAATTCAAAGCCAAGAAGGTTGTATAAATAAACCTTGTTGCTTCATTAATTTGCCACCCGAGCCTAAACCCCATCGTTGTGTCAATTCTTCACAAATGTGTTGTTTCTTTGTCTAAAAGGTATAAAAGTTGCCTGCTTTGGTCACTTTTTTGAGCCTCATATCTTTGACGCTCCCATACGTAGGAAATTAAATGTGTTTTTCTCCTGTTAATTTCTCATGTCAACTTAATTATTAGACCAGCCAAAGGCCCTAGAAGGGAAGAAGGAAAAAGTTTCCCTCCCCTACAGTTGTGATTAATATGGTTGCCTAATTTGGTGGTATGGATGTTGAGTTAGCTCAGCAATCTAGTGAAGTAGAATTAGTTCTAATAAAAGTTCAATTTATATTAGAATATAGTCAAATAAAAGAAAAGGTATTTATGTTTCATCTCTAGGAATAGATGCCCCTGTGAAGACTTACTTCCCTCCTTTTATTAGATATTCATAAGACATAATTTCAATTATGTAGTATAATTTCAATTTTATAGTATCAATGCAAATGAATTAACTTGATTCCTTGATCAGGCATTACAGGGATGACCATGTTGACAAGGAGGCCATGTGACTTATATTTTTTCAAGACAGTCTTGATTCATGTTTGTTTATACTCCGCCCCATTCCACAAAGAATGTCATGTCACAAGAACATACACAATAATACCAATAAAATTCAAATACAGAATCAGGACCGAGGAAAATCAAGATCAGATAAAAGAAAACATAAATACGTAAAATCCAGGAACCTGAGCCAGCAATTGTTTCCCATTTGTCTCTGAGCTTCCGGAAAGCCAAAGCAGAAGAGAAGACACAGTAAGTCACATAATTCTCATTATTAGAAAAAAGGAAGCAGACAATTTCCTCAGGAGGTGTTTATTTCGTCCTGGCCCCAAATTCTCACAGAAACTGTTTTGTGATTACATAGGTTGCCCTGAGTTGTGTAGGGGACAAAATCCTCAAGAATATTCACAAAGTAGCAAATTGTTTGTGACTTACTTTCTTCTACTTTAAGACAACACTAAGGAAATAACTCTTAATTAAAATTCAGTGAACGACCTCCCAAATTGGTGTTCCAGGGAACAATGTTCTGAAGGAAACTCAAAGGATTGTCACTTTTTAAAAAAATGTGTTCCATAGGCAAATATGTTTGGGAACCTCTGAGTTAACCAGTCAGGCAGGTTTCTTTGTGGCAGAATTTTTCAGAAACTTTGATATATTGTGCATTGAGGTTCTCAAAAGCAAAAACAAAAACAGGACCATAGGATGAAGTGTTTCTTATTTTACCAGAGAAGTTTTTCTTCTGAGGTTCACCTATGAATAATCTCTGAATTCTGTGACACATAGTTTGGAAAGGATGAGCCACAACCCCCTGATGGAAATACGAGAATGAGAGGGCAGTGCAGTGGTTTTTGTGTTTACTAGCATGTGCGTCGGTCTTGGGCAGATTTGGGTATGAATCCTGTCTCTAACACCTACCAGTTGCATGACTTTGAAAAAGTTACCCAAACTCACGGAGCCTTAGTTTCCTCATCCATAACATGAAATGCATTAATTAGACATGTATTTGGCCCAAGGAACAGAAAATTTGTCAGAGTTACTTCATGGTTTATTTTTCTGATCTAATAATAAGTCCATATTTGGACCATTCGGGGCCCTTGTAGCTGCTCATGAATGTTGTGGGGCTCTTTCTGCTTTGACATCCTCAGCATGGAGGCATCCGTCTTCCTGCTTGCTGTCCCGTGGTTGCAAAATGGCTGCTGCACGCTCGTCCTCACATCAGCATTCCAGTCATGAAGAAGGAAAGGGATGTAAATGACTTTTGAGTAGCCAATCCACAGTGTCAGCCATAAGGGGTAGTAAGAGAAACTTCCTCAAAGAATTATTTTGAGAATTAAGTGAGATAATGAATGTGCTTGCATAAGTGCCTAGTACTGGTTAGTGGTCAAGAAACATCAGTTATTTTGGGGCGCGTGGGTGGCTCAGTTAAGCGTCTGCCTTCAGCTCAGGTTGTGATCCTAGGATGGAGCCTTGCATTGGGCTCTTTGCTCAGTGGGGAGCCTGCTTCTCCCTCTGCCTGTCACTCTGCCTACTTGTGCGCACACTCTCTCTGTCAAATAAATAAATAAAATTTTTTAAAAAAGAAAGAAATATTAACTACTGAATATGTATATTAAGTACCATGAGTCCAATATTGTCTCATGGTTGTGTGGAGCTGACTGACACCTTTGTGGGTCACTTTGGGAAATAGTGGGATAAATATCTATTTATATAGATTCACAACAGCCGTGTTTTGGTTTCAAATAGGAAAGAAAACTATTATTATTATTATAGAAACCTAATAGAAACAGAAGAAGAAAGGAATCTACACATAGACGAAGGGAATAGTGGGCAATAAATGAGAACGAGGCAAAGTTACATCAAATCGGGTACTTACAACATCCCACCTCATCAGCTGGGGAAGCCCTGGGGAGACAGCCAGGCTGGAGTCCCATTGAGAGGAGCATCCTCCCCTCAGGTGAGACTTCCAACTGACCATCCCCATAAGGGCCATATTTATAGGGCAAATAACAGGGTTTGAAATTAAACATTTGTTCACCTACGTGCAATTTGGAACGAGCTGCATTTTCATGTGATCATGTTTCTCTATTTTCAAGGAGCCTGGGCTATGTCTGCCTCCCCTCCCGGATTCCATTCCACGGGGCCAGCCCCGCCTGCAGCACGAGGGGGATGTGAGAAGATTTGATTTGTAGCTCTTGGCGTCCAGAACAGAAGGGCCAGTTCTGACCTGGAGGCCAGATAATATATTTTAAACAATTAGGTTCCCAAGGTTATTCACACAGCAGGAGTCTCACAAACAACATTCTTTTAGCCTGCCTGTGTGCATGCAGCCCCGGGTGGTCGGTTATGCAGGACAAATCACAAATCTTTATCTATACAGAACAGTATCCTACGTATTAGGAGAAATGCATTGGCAATTAGAGGGAAAAGAAGAAAAGCATTCCAAAAGTAACTCGGAACTGAGTATCGTTACAGGTAATGAAATCAGCTACTAGGGTGATGAAGAAGAGGAGGGCAAAGGGGCGCCTGGGTGGCTCAGTCGTTAAGCGTCTGCCTTCGGCTCAGGTCATGATCCCAGGGTCCTGGGATCGAGCCCTGCATCGAGCCCCGCATCGGGCTCCCTGCTCGGCGGGAAGCCTGCTTCTCCCTCTCCCACCCCTCCTGCTTGTGTTCCCTCTCTCCTGTCTCTCTCTCTGTCAAATAAATAAATAAAATATTAAAAAAAAAAAAAAAGAAGAGGAGGGCAGGGCTGCTGATGATAATGGCTGAGGTTCAATCAACACCATGCCAGACACTGTTCTAAGTGCTTTGCAGACCATGAATTCCAAATATGTAACCCCCCCCCCATTTTTAGTATCAATAGCTCACTTGGAGTGACTGCTTTGTGTCCAGCACCAGCACCTCGTCCTCACAGCAGATCTCTGATAAGATTCGCACTACTATCATTCTCATTCCAAGGATGAGGAACCTGAGGCTTAGCAGGATAGCTACCTAGCTAGTAACTGGGAAGCTGAGATTGGATAGAGATCTGTCCTCCTGAGCCCAAGCACTTAGACTGCACCGTAGGACATAAAATATATACACTATGTATATATTGTATGTATGCTATGGATGCACATAGCTTTTATAAGAAAATGTTAACTTCTTTTCTTTCAAGAAAAATATGAATTAGGGATTTATTTCTTATGAATTGAGCATTGTTTTGCTGATTGAACTGAACCACCCAGGTTCTCTTACGGCTACATGATTTTTTGTTTTCGTCATAGTATCTAATATCCATATCCTTTAAGTAGGGGTGGGAGAGCAATACAACATTGAGTCATCCCCTGGGCTAGGCAAGTTCCTCAGTCTTTGGGACCAAGAGGAAAAAGATCTCTTTGACCCTCTGCTCAGCTGACTTCCAAGAGTTTCTATAAGGTTATTCAAAGCCAATCGGCTGGGCCATGTTCCGCATTACCCGATTTATAACTAAATAAAGTTATCTTGTTCTATTGGGTATTTTCAAGTATTGTTTTGTTCTTTAATGTTGTGAACATCCAACTGATAGCCATCATTGGCGAACAAGCAAATAAAAAAAGTAAATGGAGCAGAAAACCCAAGTAATTCTTGATTTCTAAAAATACCTCAGAAAAAAGTTTGTTAGATGTTTAAAATATAAATTCTGAAAAAAAAAAAATAAATTCTGTAGTATGGTACTGCAAAATTTAATTGAAAACAACAACAACAACAATAGAATATTCTGAGACCTGTGATTTGCAACCCTTATATGATTATCCATCACAGAGTAAAATGAGATTTGACCTCATCCTTCCTTTATCTACCCAGATCAATACCAATGTGCTCTTACTTCCATTCTTGACAGAAGGTCAATGGGGTTTGCCCCCTTTTCTGTAAGGATTATCACTTGAATCTGTTAAAAATGATTACGTATTAAAGGGAGAAAGAGCACAGATATTTATAAGATATTCATTCCGTGCCAGGCAATTTCATATTTTACCTATGTTAGTTATCTCATTTAATCTTTAATGCAAACCCATTAAGCTCTACTTCATCTTCCTCGACAAAGGAGAAAATTGAGGCTTTAAATCATTAATAAATCCACCTTAAGTCACACAACTAGAAAATGCAGACCCAGGGTTTGAACCAAAGTCTAACTCCACAGCCCGTGTCCTTTCCCCTCCACGAGCAGTTCTCAACCCCGGCTGCAGACCAGAGTCACCTGGGGAGCTTTTTAAAATATACTGACACCTCGGTCCCACTCCCACCCAAATTAGTACAGATCCAAATCTTATGTATGACTAGTGTGTGGCACACTCCTTAATTATGACAAAAACTTCCCTGACATAGCAAAAGAGCTTGACTTTCAAATGTATTCACTGCTGTTAGAAATGTAATTAGCATTGTTTTCTCCAACTTGAATCCAGAGGAGGAAACTGAGCACAAAGTCTCAAGCTATTTTCTCCAGATTACCTCAGTGGTAAATAAGAACTTGGCGGGAGAATGAGAATTTTCAGCCTTCTGTGTCATCCCTGGAGCCCTGAGCTTCTGCTGACCACTGCCCATCATGGTACAGCAAATCGATTCTGAAGGACCAGGGGCAAATGCATCTTGAAACGGGAGCAAGTCAGATATTGCTTCCCTGTGAAAAGTAGAAAATATCTTCAGTGCTGTGTTTCAATACCCATATTTCTTCTTCTTCCTGAAGCCCCTGAGTGGTGCTTTCAAAGGCTGTACTTCCAAGAGGCACTTTGTGTTCAGGTCTCAAAAGGACCATTCTTTCCTGAGTTGTCACCTGGCATGTCTTACCTTTCCTGGTAGAATAGTTCCTCTAGATCTTATTGTCTCCAGGCCAAGTATCCCTGGTTCCTTTGACGTCTGGGTCTTCAGGGCAAGGGGCAAGTTCTCACAGCTCCCGATCAGTAGTTCCAGTCCCTAGAACAGACGCCTACACGACGTCTAGGCCACTCAGGAGCCTTCAGGTAGTGGTCTGACTGTTGACTGGAAAGGGATATCACAGGCCGAATGATATCAGAGAGTCCTGGGTTTAAAAGCTGCCTAAGAACTTCTAATTGTACGACCTTCTCCGAGTTACACAACAAATCTTAAACCAAGTTTCCTCATCTATAAAATGAAGATACTAATAATGTCCCCCAAGATCTCTGACAATGAGATAATGTCTATGCATTGCACGGCACTTAGTAGGCAATTGGAAGTAAAAATTCTTTGCTCCCTTTTCTAAGCTACCATGGCTAGGTGTATATATCTAGATGCTGGGATTTTACAAAGACTAAAATAGAGTCTTTTAAGGAGTTTTATTATAGTCAGCAATAATAAAGTCTTTATACTCGTGTTTATCTTCTGATTTCCTATTGTGTTTATCGTTCTATATTTTAGCTGTCTGATTAGGCTATGAGATCATGAGGAGTTGGATCTCTGTTTAAAATTCTTTCTATGCCCACAGGACTTAAAAGCACTCAGTAAATGCTTGATAAATGACAAATGAATTCATGATTTCCTAGGTAAGCATTTAGGTCATGGACTTCGCTAATCCCTATGTCCCACTAGTGCTTTCAGTCTAATAAACATTTGCTGAGCATACAGAATGCTCAACACAGTACCTTCTATGGAGCTAAGGCCCTTACCATAAAGTGAAGTATCTTTATCACTTTATAGACGAGCATAAGAACATCTATGATATGGATAGATTGGTGCCAGAAGCTCTAGAGAGAGCCCTGGGGCGTTCAGGGGAAAGAGAGGTTACGTTTGGTTGAGGGGATTAAGAAATTTTCATTGAAGAATGAGTTATCACTGGCACTGAACCTCGGAAGATCAGTAAGATTCCCATCGCGGTGGGGAGAGGATGCTCCAGAGGAGACTTGAGCCAAAGGAAGAATGTGTAATGGGCACTCGGAGGGCTGCAAGGAGCCTGATTTGAAGCACAAAATATGTGCAGCTTGGTTAGAGCTGCAAGGACAAGGAGGGCTTTGAAAGACTGAGAAACTGGTTCTTAAGTCAGGCAATGAGAGCTACTGAAAATTTAGAGCAGGGAAGTTTCTGATTTACAGTAGCCCCCACTTATCCCTGGGGGATATGTTCCCAAACCCCCAACGGATTTCTGACACCGTGGAAAGTAGTGAACCCCATATACACTACGGTTTTTCCTATACCATATATACCTATGAAAGAGTTTCATTTCCAAACTAGGCATAGTAAGAGATTAACAACAACAGTAATCAAATAGAAACAATTATAACAATATACTGTAATAAAAATTATCTGAATGTGGTTTCCCTCTCTCAAAATCTTCCTGTACCGTATTCACCCTTCTTGTGATGATAAAATGCCTATGGGATGAGATGAAGTGATGTGACTGACACATGACTCAGGCACTGGGACATCGCGTTAGGCTACCATTGACCTTCTGAGGACAGGTCAAAAGGATTATCTGCTTCCAGAAGCAGTGGAAAGTGAAACCACAGATAAGGGAGGACTACTATAATCAATGTTTATTGAGTGTCCTTGTTTTACAGATTAGATAAACGAGGCTCAGATAGATTAAAATACTTGGGCGGATTTGAAGGTGGCAGGGATGGAAATCTACAGGGGTCCCTTGATATTCCCACCACACCGAAACCCTTCCTTGGGAAGATTGCATCGTGGAGCTGGGTAGCTTGGGCTGGAGCCAGGGAGACAGAAGCTAGATGAGAGGACATGATTGATGTTTCCTTTACATGCATCCAGCGAATCGCTGCCACACATAAAGTGACCTCAAACATAAGATGGTCTTCTATTTTCCCCACGAGAAGATGCAAAAGGATTTTCTGATCCAAATGCAGACACTGGCTAAAGGTGGTAGAAGGAGCCAGAGTTCGAAGTGAATATTCAGTAAGCCAGTCTTACTGAGTCTGGATCTTGAGGGCAGTGAACAGTTCTAGAAAGGTCATTTTGTCAGCAGTGTGGAGTCTGGATTTCAGGCAAACAGGGAGGCAGAGAGGTAAGGAGAGGTCTGCAGAAACCCAGGAGGCGTGGTGGCCTGGGGGCGAAGGTGGTGGTTGGGAGGCATGCTGGAAAAGATGGGTGGGAAAGCCCTTGTCAAGGGTATGAGACAGGATTCCATGACAGAGGCGGAGGGAAGAGCCAAAGGCGACTCCAGAGTTTCTGTTTCGAGCACTCTGGTGGACAGAGGGCCACTGACTGTGAGATGTAAGGTACACGGATGAGGACACATTTACAGAGCTAGGCACGGGCATTAGGAAGGGAGAGATAAAGGCAAAGGATGGGAGAGAAAGGGTGTGACCAAAATATAAGCAGAAACTGAGTTGGGCAAGAGGCTGGGCTCGGGGGAGCTTCATTCTCTCCTGTGCCCCCCCTACCAGCTTACGTTTCCACATTGTCTGGAGGGTTAATCACGTGGTACCATCCAGAAGGATTCGCTTTCCTGCTCTGAGCATTCCAGAAGGTGCAGGAAAACATGGTAATTACTACTCATATTTTCCTCTCAGGAAAAGCTAAATCTCCTCCAAAATGAACATAATAGTTCATGGACATAGAACAAAAATGGACATAGAACAAGAATGAAAACAATCTTCCTTCGAAAACAAGAATAAACAGAGTCACGGACTATAATCACTCAAGTCTCAACTGCCGTCGCCAAAGGAGAAAATGGCCAGAAGATCATTGGTCTGGGACCAGGGTGATCAGATGTCTGGGTTGCCTGGGACTGCCATGATTTTAGCACTGAGAGTCTCCCATCCCAGAATCCTTCAGTGTCACCCTAGCCAGAAATTAGACTTGGGTCCTAGTCCTGATTCTGTTGCTGATTGGCTGTGAAAACTTGGCACACAGCTTCTCTGAGGGGAGTTTTCTCATCCATAAAATGAGAGGAAGGGCTTCTCTTTGTACATCCCCCACTCCAGGTGAGTTTATTCAGTCCCATGAATTTAAACATCGTGTATTGCTGATGTGATACTGCGATATTATAATGTGAAGTGTATATTTGGTCTTCATCCCCTTGCTTGGCTCAGAGGTCCTAAAACCCTTGGAATTTCTTAAATGACAGGAACCATAAAGGTGTCTTTTGTTAATGAGGTGACTTTTGGAAAGTCCTTAGTGATGTGGGAAAGAAAGGCTGAAGAAAAATTATTAAATTTCCTTACTACTTCCAGCCCATTGACATGGAAACAGGCAGAGTGACCTTCCTCTGGTCACTCAGCTGCCTTCGATGTTGACACTTTGCCAAGGGCAAAAGACAGTCTTAGCCTGACCCTCCAGGATCCTGTGAGTCTACTTTAAACATATAGAAATTCCCTTGGAAGCTCCCTTTTTCTCTATGCCACCCCCCCCAAAAAAAAACACATGTGAGGAATCATCCTCTAAGCATGTGACTCACTAATACACATCTGAAGGGTCTCCCAGTTGAGGGTTTACTAAACCAGTAATATAGTGAGTAAAATGTTTATCTCAGTTCTGGGAGCTGCTCTAGCAAATGAATGGAACCCAGGGATTGGGTCCTGGGAACCTCTGATCTATAGCACAGGTGACAACCTGGACTTTTGATTGGCATCTGAAGTGGGGTGGGGGCAGCAGTCTTGTGGAACTGAATCTGAATTCTGCAGGGACATAATGTCAGAATTGAATTGAACTGCGCAACACCCATATGGTGTCGAAGACTTGCTTGGTGGTGTGAGAAAAAGCCCACATTTTGGATCAAATGACCCTGAAATCTGTACCTCCGGGTGTGACCATCTCATCTCACCCTCAAGCTACAGAACTTGAATTTCCAGCTGCTACTCAATATCTTCACTGTGTAATAGCCTCCAGACACTGCAAGGGCAAAAAAACCTCTTGATTTTCTCTCCCAAACCTGTCCTTCCCCTAGTTTCTCTTTCTTAGGAAATGACGCCACCAAGCAGCCAATTGCTTGAACCCAAAACGTAGGGATCATCTTTATTTCCTCACTTGTTCTCTGTCTCGATTCTAAGCCAAAGAGCAAGTTCTGTGGCTCAACCTCTAAAATGTATCCCAAATCCATCTACTTCTCCAAATAGCAGCCAGAGGACCTTGTAAAAATAAAACTCCAACTCCTTGCCACGGCTCGTGAGGCCCTCCTGATCCGGCCTCTGCCTTGCTATCCCACCCGACCCCCGCCCCTCGCCCCGCTCTCCCTTGGCTCCAGCCACACTGGCCTTGCCCAGTCCCCAGCTGCACTCAGAGCCCTTGCACTTGCTTGTCACTTCGCCCGGACTCTTCTCTGCCCAGATGGCAGCATTGTGCAGCAGGTTCCCTCTAGTCACTCAGCTCTCGGCTCAACTGTCCCCTTGGCAGAGGCCAGCTCTGACCACCCACCCTGTGCCAGGCCAGATGCTGTCCAGGGGGAGCCAGAGCTGGGCCTGAGTCACGTGGACTCCTGCCCAGACGGACAGCGTGGGGGGATGGGCTTCAACAGAGTGAGACTATATGGAGTGGATCCCCAGAACCGAGGCAGAGCGGGATCAACAGCCACAGGGCCCCAGCCCAGGAGGTGCGCTTGGAGGGGTCCAGCAAGGCAGTTTATGAGAACACAGAAATGCCCAGAAAACAAAACAAAACAAAAACACCAAAGCAGCAAAAATAAGAGCTTTAAGTATTACAAGAACTTGAGAGCTGGAAGCAAACCTTTTTTTTTTTTTTTAAAGATTTATTTATTTATTTGAGAGAGAGGGAGAGAAAGAGAGAGAGAGAGAAACTCGAAGCAGGCGCGGAGCCTGACACGGGGCTCGATCTCACAACCCTGAGATCAGAGCCTGAGCCAAAACCAAGAGTCAGATGCTTCAACCGACTGCACCACCTGGATGCCCCTGAAAGCAAACTTCAAACTGTGAAATGAGAACTCTCCATTCCCTTCCCCCTCATCCTTTGGCAGACTCCGGAATGGAGGAGAGAGGAGGTGAGCAAATAAGGGGCAGGAGCTGACCTGGACTTCTGCCCCGTGGCCGGTCAGCCACTTCCTCCAGGCCCTCCCTGCGGCCGCCAGCCCAGCGGGGCAGAGAGCTTACCTTTGAGTGAAGATCCACATCACTGTTGGTAACTTCCCTGGGACTTGCTATTCTGATTTCTGAATGGACATCACGTTTGTGACTCCCAGTGACTAGCTGGCTTTCTGATATCTAAGAGTGCCCAGAAAAGTCTCAGGGCTGCTGTAGGTGCCAAGGAAAAACCTTCCCTTTTAGGATACACTTTTAAGAGACAGAGAAAAATAAAGCCACATTGGGATCCCAGCCCACGAGCTGTGCTGCCGCACGGCGAGTAGCCCAGCCTGGAGCCAAGCCGGGGTCTGTCCTTATTCCAGGCCTTTGGCCCGAGGCTGTAAGAATGGAGTCAAGGCTACAGCAGTAAATGTAGGGTTACCAGAGTCTCTCTCCTCCACTCGGTCTTCTTTGTCCAGAGGCTTTTCTGCGTCTCACAAATTAGCCTTGATTTTACTCAAGAATTAGGTGAATTGCCACTATTCTTTGTCTTTCAGGGATGTCAAATAAATCTGTTCTAGAAGGATCTTTAAAAGAATTTAATTTTCTATGTCCACGTAAGTGATCTTTTTGAATATACGTATTTACTTGGGTCTTTCCTGGGTCTGACAGCCAGGAAGGAAGCTAAGAGGCCTTAAACAGATGAGGAGAATCCAATGAGCTTACCCTGGGCCTGCAGGGCACATCACCAGCTTTGGCACACGGGCTGGAGCTGAGCATTCTCCCTTCCCAGAGAACAGCTTTGCATCTTTGATGCCAGGTTCCAGACATTTTATTGGTGCAAAACAAATATGTGAAAATCCCCAATCCACTGCCAGACAGCTCCTCACTAGGGACTCCTTTACATCTAAAATCATGTCTCACTTGCTAGTTACCAGTTTAACTCCAGAGAGCTTGCAAATGGAAGCTCAGACACCTTTAAAGGGAAACACCAACCCCTTACAGCCTAAAGCCAAGGAAGCAAGTTTTCTTCTGCATTATTCGGAGTCAGTTTTTCTGCCCAGAGCCAAGGACATGTTCCTTAGACGATCTCTTGAGGGTGGCTGCTCTCCTCATCCCATGGTGCCCAAGGTACATTTTGTATTGAATAATGACCAAGAAAGAATTCACTGAAAATTTAAGTAAACAGGCATTTATGTGGGCAATTAGAATTGCAATTCAGGAGGCACAGCTTCAGGTGGAAACTTGACTCCTGTTCCAAGGAAGACAAAGAGGAGGCAGAGTTAGAAAGACAGAGGTCATGCGTGCAGTTCTCATTTAGATCCTCTGTGCAGAACAGGGACTGAAGCTATGGTGTGGGATTGGTTGGGTTAATACGAAAATGAGGGAATGAAACTTGTCAAATCACGTGGGCTCTTTTCAAAGTGAGGAATGCGAATGAGTCAGGTGTCATGGTGAGGAGGGAGTTAGGTCCTTGCCAAGGGCTTGCAGCTGACAAAAAGTTCATAGTTTCTCTGATGAGGACGTCCATAAATTCTTCCTCCCTTATGGCCTCCCAACCCAATTTCAAAGAGATTTTTCTCAGCTATGCTTGCTAGCTCCATTTTGAAATCTCCTTTATAATAAGAAGTGCCTATCTTGAAAAAAGGTACATTTGTGGTGAATTGGAGGATACAACGTGCTCAAATAAGGGCCCAGCTCTCTGGTACATTTACCCTTGAGCTGAGTTTTATATGCCAGGCCTTGCCCATGTCCTGGAATTTCAGGGCTGTAGCACAGTTCAACAGTAATTGATAACCCTGTGTTTATCTTCATATGCTGGGCAGCGTGCTAAGGGCTTCACAGACAGAGGCTTACTAAATGCCCCCGCTACCTTGGGCTACCAATTAGCCTCATTTTATGAATGTGCAGACCAGAGCATAAAGAAGTTAAATGACTTGCCTGAGGTCACAAAGCTAGTAAGTGGTGAAACTGGGATTCAAACCCAGGGATTCGGATTTAAGATCCCCTCACGGCATTTTGGAGACACTAATTCTGTCTGTGATCAGCTCAGCCAGTAGTTCTCAGCCCTGGCTGTGCATGAGAACCCTCTAGGGAATTTTGAAACCTCTTCCCGTGCAGATTTGCACCCCAGACAAATTAAACCAGAATCTCTGGGGTGGGACCCAGGCATAAATTGTTTTCGAAAGCTCCCCAGGTGATTCCACTGTGCAGCCATATTGCAAACCATCCATGCCAAGCGATCCTAATTCTTTCCACCTGCTAAGTATTTTTTTTTAACGAGGAAAAAATTCGATTCCATTTTGTTCCTTTCCAGAAGCGGTGGCTGGGAGGTCTCCATGGCCCGGTGCTACCATCTGCACGCTACCTTTCTCCTTGACGACCCAGCTGTCTCAGGCCATCACTTCCCTATTCTGGAACAAAAAGGAAGGAGTGAACACTATGGTAGATCTATAATACTCAGGTTTGCAATACGTTTTAGAAAGATCCCCCAAATGTATTAGTGTTACCTTCAAAGGAATTTTAATATTATAACACAATTCAAAAGACGGCCACTGCCTTTGTTGCTGTTAAGAAAAAAAAGAGAGAAAAGTTGAGAACAAACGAGGGTGAGATTTCACAGATTCGTATGTAGGGTGCAATCATCGATCCGGCGTTAGCGCTGGCGGCTTGGAAGTGCTGAGACACGGACGCTATAAATGGGGCTGCGAAGTCACTCGCCATCCACCGGGACAGGAGGGAAATTCACATTCATGGTGCAATGGACCGAGCACGGGGTTTCACAGGCAGGCATGTCCCAGCTCCCCGTTTGCGGGCGGTGGCCTCCTGCCTTCCAGTCTTGGTTTCTTCATCTGTGACGGGGGCCGGCGAGGCTCACCTGGCAGGACTGCTTTACTGACTAGAGAGAAGAGCGTGTGTGCGAGGAACCCGGCTCTGTGCCTGGCGCGGGGCCATAATTATTATAAGGTGACCGACACCCTGTGACCTACATTTGTTGTCTCACTGAACCCTCACAACAGACCCTCAAAAGATGCTATTATTTCCGCTGAAGGGAAGTGAGCCTCTGAGAGGCTCCACAATTTGCAACGCCTCCCCCCGGGCGCACAGGTGGAAAATGCCACGTTAGGATTTGTCTCCTGCACCTGAGGCCTGTGCTCTGTTTTTCCTGGCCGGCTGGCTGCCAGCCCCTATTTCACGGTCCATCCCATGGCTGATGTAGCTATTAGAACAGAAGGACATAGTCTCTCTGGAGAATGAATGAAATAAAAAGGCAAACAAAAATTTTGGGCTCTCTCCCTGGCACATGGCCATGTTATGGAGAAGGATCAGAAAGGGCAATATTAGTCACCCCTTTTTCTTTTTTTTTAAGGTTTTTTTATTTATTCATTTGAGACACAGAGATACAGAGAGAGAGAGAGAGAATATGAGCAGGGGGAGAAGCAGGCCCCCTGCCGAGCAGGAAGCCCGATGTGGGGCTCGATCCCAGGACCCTGGGATCATGACCCGAGCCGAAGGCAGACGCTTAACCAACTGAGCCACCCAGGCGCCCCACCCCTTTTTCTTTTAAAGTGGAGTTCCACCTGGAGAAGGCCTAGCTAAGAAACTAAAACTGCAAAGCTCGGGCTGACAATAACACAGACATGCTCTCTGCTGGGTTAAAAAACCTGGGTGATCCGTTGTCTGATTGTGTCAGGATCTTCTAATAGGTCCCATATTCTTACGAGAATTAAGAATACACTCCAAAAAAAAAAAAAAATACACTCCTTCTGATGCTAGTTTCTATGGTCTTCCCTGCGGGGTGGCTTGCGGGAACAATCCAAGGTAATCGAAGGAGACATAAAGTGCTGAAATAGTTTAGGAGCTCACTGCCAGAGAAACGGGGAAGGATAGCCCAGCTGTGTGAACCACTAACAACAACAAAATGTCTCTCACCCTGTCGTACCCTGTCTTACCAAGAACCATGTTGAACTTTGGAATCTTAGCAATCTTTGGATTCTTAGGAATAGCCCTGATTCCTTCCTTCTTTCCACCTCCTACACCCATTCCATCAGCAAATCTTAATGTTTCTATTTCCAAAATAGAAACTTCTATCCATCTACCCTCTTCCTTGCCACTAACATCCCTCCCCAGGGCCACTGTGGGAGTCTCCTAAATTGTCTCCTGCTTGCATTCCTGCCTCCTTCCAGTCCATTCTTCTGTTAATAGTCTTGTATTTATTTATTTAGTAAAAGATTTACTTATTTGAGAGAGAACATGTGCACGTGTGCACGTGGGGGAAGGGACAGACTCTTCAAGCAGACTCCCCGCTGAGCACAGAGGGCCCCCCCCCCCACTCCGCTGTCTGTCCAACAACCCATGATGAGATCACAACCTGAGCCGAAACCAAGAGCCTGACGCCCAAACGACTGGGCTACCCAGGTGCCCCTCCTGTTAATGTTCTTTTAGCAGTTATCACCATCTTAAATTATCATGATGATTTATTTCTTTTCGTCTGTTTTTATTGTGTTTCCTTCACTGGAATGCCAGCTTGATGAGGGCAGGGGGCCAGGTCTGTTTTATTCTTCACTCACATTGAAGCTTCGTGATAAATACACATGGAGTAAATGAAAGTGTGAGTGAATACATAACTTTAAATATTAAGTCACGTTTGGGTTTTTTTTTTTAAGATTTTATTTATTTGACAGAGAGAGAGAGCGAGCACAGGCAGGGGGAGCTGCAGAGGGAGAGGGAGAAGCAGGCTTCCTGCTGAGGGAGCCCGATGTGGGGCTCGATCCCAGGACCCTTGGATCATGACCTGAGCCAAAGGCAGACACTCAACCAACTGAGCCACCCAGGTGCCTCTTGAGTCACGTTTGTAATTTGCCTGCCCAGAAAATTCTTATGAGAATGGCTTCCCAGACTGCTGGGATGGGGAAAAGGACCTCCTATATTTTGATGACTCCTGAAAAGAACACGTTGGGAACACAATTTGGGGCAGGGGTTGCAAATGCCAATGTCTCAGGGCTCAGGCAGGTAACACCAATCTGGAAGCTGCTGTGTGTAAGCCACAATGAGTGGTGGGGGCCATGACAATCTAGAGACCTTGTAACTTAGCTAATGCACCCTTATCAGCTGCAGCCAACTGTAGCCGAGTGGCAGTAAGAGACCAGAGGTGTAAGATCTCCCAAATTTTCAAAAGAAGACGGAAAGTTTGTATATCAACTAGAATTGGGTTTGGCTGTGAGTAGTGACATGAAACAGTAGCTTAAATGAGGTAGAAGTATATTTCTCTCTCACAAAAAGAGGTCTGGGGTGTGCAATCCATGGAGACTCAGTGGAACGAGGAACCTAGGCTTCTTCTAATTTATTGCTCAGCTCAGCATGGCTTCCATTCTCAAGGTCACCTCATGACCCAGCAGACTGCTGTGGCTCCAGCCATTACCTCTTCATTCCAGGAAGCAGGAAGGAAAAGGAGAAAAGAAAGGAGACTTCCTGGAGGCTTCCATGCCCCACTATTATTTTTCATTGGCCGGAACTAAATCATATAGCTACTCCTAGCTGCAAAGGAGGCTGAAAAATATAATCTTTTTTCTAAGTGGATATGGGCCCAGCTAAGGAAGAACGGGAGGATGGATATTGGAGTTCTAAACTAGAAGTCCCTGCCAGAGCTGGCTTTTTCTGTGAAATTCTCGGGTTTTAACACCATGACAGACAAACAGCATGTCTGTCATCTGGTCCAGCAGAGATGCTGCTGGTTTGTGACCCTGCTTGGGGGAGCAAACATGGATGGGATACATTTCTGTGGCAGGTGGGGTAGCCGGCGAGTGGGGCTGGTGAGGGTCATTAGCAGGTGAAGGTTAACAGGGAGTCCAGGGCGCCTGGGTGGCTCAGTTGGTTAAGCGACTGCCTTCGGCTCAGGTCATGATCCTGGAGTCCCGGGATCGAGTCCCGCATCGGGCTCCCTGCTTGGCAGGGAGTCTGCTTCTCCCTCTGACCCTCCTCCTTCTCATGCTCTCTGTCTCTCATTCTCTCTCTCTCTCAAATAAATAAATAAAATCTAAAAAAAAAAAAAAAAAAAACAAAAAACAGGGAGTCCAAACAGGAGTATGTTCAGGTAACCTGGGGTAGCGGGGAGCACTGTGGAGGTGATGGCGGGACAGGGCGAGGAGGTACAGTCCTTGGCCTGTGCACCCAAGGAGCGCTTGGGGCCTGGGCAGATCGGGGAGGTTCCTGGTGGCCCCTGTTCCTCTCAGCTTGAAGTCTTAGCAGCTCTTCTGACAGGTGCGATGTCAAGCTCCTCTAAATCGTGAGGTCTCTCCTCTTTCTGACCTTCACCAAAGATGCCCTCTTGAGCTAGGTCAGGGTCACCCTCTCTGGAGGGATAAGGAAGCCTGGGCCAGACCCAAACTCCCCAAGCTCCCCAGCCCTTCTCAGTCACTGCTGTCACCCTCTCAGACTGGGGCTCAGCTTCCTCTCAGACCTTGTGAAATGGCTCAGCCTCCCAGCCACATTAGACCTTCTTGTCAGGAAAGGCACCACGCTATACATCGGAAAAATCCCAGGATTTGCAGGCAGACTTCTCTCCCTTGAGTCTCTGCTCCATCGCTTACTAGTTAAGTGACTATAAATACTTTTGTAACTGTCAATTGGAGAATAGTGGTCTCCTTACCTACTTCATAAGGCTTTTTGAAGGGTTCACAGAGATCACTTATATAAAAGACATCTCTATCAAAGAAAAAAATCTAAACAGCCCTAAATATAAATTTAAGGTTCCAGTAAAGACTCTCTGTATTGTCCATATGGGCTTGAAACTGATGACTTTATCGACACAAACTTCACGATAGAAAGTGATGGTAATAGGATTGTGAGAATCAGTTCTTGTATCACACACACATGAAAAAATTGCCAGATGAATTTCCAGTAGCATGGTTTAACTTCTGATCACTATCTTTGTGAAATCCAGATTGTTCCAGGGAGAGGCAGATCATATATGCCCTTCATTCCCTTCTCCCCCAGAAGCGAGACCTTGTTTCTACATGAAACAGACGCTCTCTCGAGTTAAATCCAAACAGCGTGCAGCAGTGAGGCAAAAACAAGGATGTGAAGAGAAACTGGTGTTGTCCATGACTGATAGCACACGGGGCGGGGGGTGGGGGGGCAGGAACACCCCACACAGAAACACGACGCATGTGCCCTGGGAGAACGAGCCCTTGAACTTGCAGGACCATTGCCAACCTTTGGCAGTTGGGGGCTCCTGAGTAATGCCGGTGGGGCCATAGAAGTCACAGGTTTTGCTTTTATTTTATCATTATTTTTTCATTTTCAAAACATGAAGTCCCCTAAAAGCCCTTTCTCAAAGAACCTCAAAATGATGGAGGTTTGGGAAAACTAGTTTTGTGCAGGATAAAGGCTTGTGCAGTGATTAGGAGAACGCCCAGATCCAGGGTTTAAGAGAGAAACCTATTCTGAATGTAAAAGTGAGTGCCACTGCAGAACAATTCACAACATACCCTATACCTTAGGGTTGAATGTAGTCACCTAGTTATTAAGTCCACTGTTAGAGTCAGGATATACAAGTGTGACCGGCCAGACTCCAAATCTCTCAACATCTGCAAGGTGCCTGGTGCAGGGTTGGTATTTAATGTTAAATGGATAAATACACAGTCTACGGAAGGAAGGAAGGAAGGAAGGAGGGAAGGAAGGAAGGAAGGAAGGAAGGAAGGAAGGAAGGAAGGAAGGAAGGAAGGAAGGA